>NC_083760.1:88055105-88127605 GCF_963514075.1 Conger conger | reverse complement strand
TCCCCAGACAGAAATCACACTACACCCAACTGACTTTGCCCAACTCTTAAAAACATCACGAACCCCAAGAACAGAAATCTCCCGCTGCCCGCTGCACCATGACAAACGGCAAGCTTCATGTGTGTTACTGCACTGACATCTGCAGGGCAGAAAATAATACTACTTATACACACGTGGCTACTTCATTTTAAGTCCTGTACACTTATCAATTTTCTTCACCATTTTAATTGAGGTGTCGTTTCGGCGACCTCACAAGTGACTTGAAATGACATTCGCCGAGAGATGTTGAGAGACACAGCCTGTTTGTACTCTGGACTCAAACGAATTACCGGATAGATATTTTCTGCTTTCTGGAAGTGATTATATCATTTGGATGGGATGCAGGCAGGGCAGCTTGGTGATCCTGTGCTTGGCACGCAGGAAACCGCACCTGGGCTGGATGCATTCCCAACCTCAGCCCTCATGTTCTAATGCATCAGTAAAAGTGTGATGTTTCCAAACCAGCCGATGGCAACACTACCTTGACGAAAGTTAAAAATGAAGATATAATAATTCTTCTTCTTCTTCTTCTTCTTCTTCTTCTTCTTCTCTGTAGCCTAGTTGTTATGGTACATGACTGGGACCCGGAAGGTTGGTGGTTCAAGCCCCTGGTGTAGCCACGATAACTTCCCCACATTGCTCCTGGGGAGAATTGTCTCCTGCTTAGTCTAATCAACTGTACGCCACTGTGGATAAATGTGTCAGCTAAATAGCTTGTAAAAGTGTGTATAGATTCAGACTAACGATGGGTTATTTGAACTAACTGCTTTGAGAAAATTGTTAAACTTCTCCAACTTTATCTTTTTTATTTCCTGGAGACGGTCAAGAAATCCTTTTTTTCTCTACAAATTGAGATGAAATATGGAGAAATACTGGCCTCTAGTGGAATACTACTCATAATCAATGAACAATTAATGTTTATAATAATAATAATAATAATAATAACAATAAATGAAGTAAAATACCGATTGTCAAAATAAAATTGATAGAAAGTTAAAACATGACAATAAAACTTGTATCATTAAAAGTGTAATGAGCGATGGGCTAAGGAATAAAACAAGGAAAGCTAGTTGGAGGCAAGATTTAAAAACGAGCCTTGAGCTGAGTATTAAAGCTGCATACGGTGGCTCCATCGGGAGTCTCGTGTTTCGCTCTCAAAACATTAATGACGTTAGGTTCTGTGTTTCTCATGTTCCAGGTTTCGTCTAAGTTCTGAGTGTTTCCGTGTATTATTAGCCTCTATGCTTTCCGTAGTCTGTCTGTCTCCCCATTCATTCATTCGTTTCACCTGTGTGTGTGTGTCTGTATGCGTGTGTGTATGTGTATGTGTGTGCATATGTGTGTGTGTGTACGTGTGTGTGTATGTCTGTGTGTATGCGTGTGTGTGTATGTGTGTGTGTGCAGATGTGTCTGCATGTGTGTGTGTATTTGTGTGCATGTGTGTTCATGTGTGTGCGTGTGTGTGTATGTGTGTGCGTGTGTGTATGTGTATGTGTGTATATGTGTGTGTTTACGTGTGTGTATGTGCGTATACATGTGTATACGTGTGTGTGTGTAAGTGTGTGTATACATGTGTGTATGCATGCGTGTGTGTATGTGTGTGTGTACATGTATGCACTATGGGAGAAAGATGTGCCCAGGCTCAGCACTGGTTGGCTGGAGCATGCTCAGGCCGGGCACCAATTGGCTGGGTCATGCTCAAGCCGGCCACTGATTGGCTGGATAATGCCCAGACCGGGTAGTGATTGGCTGGAACATCGCCAGGCCAGGCTCCGATTGGCCAGACATGGGGAGGGGTTGTTTTACGCCAGGGGTGTCCGATCGCATGTGAGAAGCCTGCGTGGGTGTAGTTCTAGTTTTAGTTTTTTTTCCCAGGTATTTGTTGACTCATTGTCCCAGACAAAAGGTCAGGGCTCGTCCGGGATTTGAACCCGGGACCTCTCGCACCCGAAGCGAGAATCATACCCCTAGACCAACGAGCCTCCGACAGGGTCGGGGTGGCATCCAGGGGGTGTCAGAGGTCAGGACCGGGGGAGAGGGGCTACTGCACCAATAGAAAACAATATTCATTAAGCAAGCTTGCAGGAAACACGAACAGGTTGACAGTCACTTGTTTGTGGGGGGGGAAAAACACCTTTTTGGGTGGCAGTGTGGGTAGGGAACTGGGACGGTGCCTTAAAGGTTGCAGGTTCGATCCCCAAATAAGACACTGCCGCAGTGCCATTGCCGTTGACTGTTAGCGTTTACTTAACCTGAATTGCGTCAGGGTATTTGTCTGTATAAATTACAGTTTTTTACAATCGTTTTCACACTTGTCTCAATACCATGTCCCCCTTTTTCAAAACTCTTCACACAGTGTGCTTTTGAAACACACACCTGAGCACATCAGTTTACATTTGGTGCAAAATGCACTTCAACCACCAAAACATTTAATATTTCACCCAAAAGTGACTCATGCTGCCATAACTATAGCATATGCTTTCTCCCCTAAGACTACTTTGTCACTCAATGTTCAATGAACTACAAAACACAAACAACTTGGAGCATTGCTAAATACATATATTATCTGTTTCCCTTTCCTCTATTTTTGCATCCACAAATATTTCAAGCCAAGCAGCTAAAGAAACTTTTGATCTGTTGGTTTGCCTCTCACAATAGATGTCATGACTGAGTGTGGTAAATTGACAGTAAACTGTAAATGAATGAATGTTTTACTATATTGGAAACCCAGAATAACAATTTTTACTGTGTAATGTAAAGCAATATATGATAAAGAAACAAATCACAAAAGCAACAGTATTCTTCAGAGGGTTTACAGTATTTTGACGTTTGTTCTCACAGTGCAATATACTGTAATTCAGAAAAGAATACAATACAATCAATTACTCAAAATACATCAATAACAAATACATGCCAAAAAGCAGTATTTTCACTATATACAGTAATTCGCACATATATTGTCTGCCTATCAGTATCAGAAGTCTACTGTTGGCCTGGCCCATCCATCCTGTCCTATGGCATTTGGCCATAGATTTTCATCAACATCACTCCGAATGTTATCTCTTGCTACACACAAGGAAGGAAAACATCTTTTTGCGTGCCTTACCCAGCCCTGGATGTGTTCTACTGTTATGTCCATACACCCAGCAGCCATTGCATCTAGAAGTGACATCTGTTCATGTGGGTTGTGGTCCTAAACCTTCACATATACCTTCATAAACTTCATATTGGTACCTGAGTTCCTTGACCCCCTCAGAGTTCCTGTCAAAGGGGACAGTGTACAACTGTTTCATCCTGATCTGATGTTTCTGTAGCACTCTTGAAATGGTTGTAGTGCTTACACTGTCAATGTTTGGAAATATGTTGTTGTCTGCGATTATGTTGTTGCGTATTTCTCTTAGCCTGATGCTGTTGTTGACAATGACCATCACAACTATTGTATCCTCCTGTTGAGGCGTAAACATTCTTCCCCTTCCCCCTGTGTGACCGCTGGGTCCTGTAGTGAGTCAAAGACAAATGTGCACTGATACATCTGCTTTTTCTGGAGACTTCTTAAATCACAGTACTGCTGTAATATACACATCAATTGAACTCCTTCAGTCAGAATGCTGTAAATACTGGATAGTACCTGTTGGTTTGCCTGAAAATCCTCACTATTGAAGCCACTGTGGATCTAGGCAAGTTTGGTTGAACCCTCAACCTGCTTCCCTCAGGGACAGACCATGATTTACCACATGATCAATGACTGTGGCTCTGATTTCATCAGACACAACTGTCCTTGCTCTTCCATGATGTCTTCTTCCTCTACCTCTGGCTGCATCCATTTTCCTCACCAAGGCTAAAGAATGCAAATGCCAATCCAAAGGTGGCCCCTTTTGTATATGTGGTAACGGGGCACAAACAACAAACACCTGGGTACGTTGTTCACTGAAAGGACAGTAGATATACAGCAGTAATCGTGGAAAAATCTCTTCAGTGACAACTACATCTATATTTACCCTATATACATGCACATTTCAATGCAAGTATGATCATTTTTGTATAGATGGTAACAAGGCTGCAAACAAAAAAAATGAATAAACTGAATAAGCTTTCTGCTCAAATCAGAATGAGCTGTCTTACGTATTTCAAGCATATAGTTTCATTTTTCTGCCAAAATGCAGCATATTTCCTTCCACAATGATCAGAATTTTATTGGGTTTTGATTCAGTGAATGAGCTAAGCGTGGCCTTCAATCAATACAATTGTGTGTCTTACAGGCTAAACAAAAACCTGCACCAACACCACCCCTTTTCAGACAAGATCGGACAGACGCCCATCATCCTTCGGGGAAAGAAGTACCGCCTAGCCTCCAGGGAAAATGCCAGAGTGGGAAACATTCCTTAATTCACTTGGCGATGAAACATGAAATGATGAAAAGATTAATTTGACTGAGTTCTCCAAATTTTGCCTTGCATCATAGCTGGCTGTGTTTCACAACATTAATTTCCCCAGACAGAAATCACACTACACCCAACTGACTTTGCCCAACTCTTAAAAACATCACTGAACCCCGAGAACAGAAATCACACTCCACCCAACTGACTTTGCCCAACTCTTAAAAACATCACCAAACCCCGAGAACAGAAATCACACGACACCCAACTGACTTTGCCCAACTCTTAAAAACATCACCAAACCCCGAGAACAGAAATCACACGACACCCAACTGACTTTGCCCAACTCTTAAAAACATCACCAAACCCCGAGAACAGAAATCACACGACACCCAACTGACTTTGCCCAACTCTTAAAAACATCACCGAACCCCGAGACCAGAAATCACACAACACCCAACTGACTTTGCCCAACTCTTACAGTTTTTTACAATCGTTTTCACACTTGTCTCAATACCATGTCCACTTTTTCAAAACACTTAACACATTCACCATATCATTAGACTATGTGAACTAAACTGTGGATATTTTTGCATTGCTTTCATACTAAAGGCATTCAATCACCACTTCTTCCAAAATTCATGAATACCTCTCTCAGTCAGTGTTCACTACCTGCAAAGGTTTGTACAAATACAGCAAATTTTGCAGACATTTAGATACTCTGTTCAAAACATTACATTACATTATTGGCATTTGGCAGACGCTCTTATCCAGAGCGACGTACAACAAAGTGCATACCCATAACCAGGGATAAGTTCGCTGAAAGACCCTAGAGGGAAGTACAATTTCAACTGCTACCCGTACAACAAAGATAAGGACGAGGGCCAATTATTTTTTTTTTTGAACAAAGAAACAAACAACAGAGCAAAAGTGACCAAAGTTCACTATCCAAACACAGCTTACCTAGCCAACTAAAAATACCGATACACAAAGCAAGTCACAGAGACAACAATTAAGGTTGACAGGGAGGTAGGGAGGGATGGGGAGAGGTGCTCCTTGAAGAGGTGTGTCTTCAGCTTGCGCTTGAAGGTGCCACATATACAAAAAGGGGCCATCTTTGGATTGGCATTTTAATTCTTTAACCTTGGTGGGGAAAATGGATGCAGATAGTGTAGATTACTGTAGATAGTGAAAATATTGCTTTTTGGTATGTATTTGTTATTGATTGTAATGTATTTTGAGTAATTGATTGTATTGTATTTTTCTTTTCTGAATTTCAGTATATTGCACTGTGAGAACAAACGTCAAAATACTGTAAACCCTCTGTTGCTTTTGTGATTTGTTTCTTCATCATATATTGTTTTACATCACACAGTAAAAATTGTTATTCTGGGTTTCCAATATAGAAAAACATTCATTCATTTACAGTTTACTGTAAATTTACCACACTCAGTCATGACATCTATTGTGAGAGGCAAACCACCAGATCAAAAGTTTCTTTAGCTGCTTGGCTTGAAATGTTTGTGGATGCAAAAATAGAGGAAAGGGAAACACATAATATATGTATTTAGCAATGCTCCAAGTTGTTTGTGTTTTGCAGTTCATTGAACATTGAGTGACAAAGTAGTCTTATGGGAGAAAGCATATGCTATAGTTATGGCAGCATGAGTCACTTTTGGGTGAAATATTAAGTGTTTTGGTGGTTGAAGTGCATTTTGCACCAAATGTAAACTGATGTGCTCAGGCGTGTGTTTCAAAAGCACACTTTGTGAAGAGTTTTGAAAAAGTGGACATGGTATTGAGACAAGAGTAAAAACATCACCGAACCCCGATCACAGAAATCTCCTGCTAAATAGCTTGTAAAAGTGTGTATAGAGTCAGACAACAACAATGGGTTATTTAAATTAACTGCTTTGAGAAAATTGCTTAACTTCTCCAACTTTGTCTTTTTTATTTCCTGGAAAAGGTCAAGAAATCCTTTTTTAACAATTTCTCTACAAATTGAGATGAAATATGGAGAACTGGCCTCTAGTGGAATACTACTCATAATAAATGAACAATTAATGTTTATAATAATAATAATAATAATAATAATAATAATAATAATAATAATAATAAATTAAGTAAAATACCGGATGTCAAAATAAAATAGATGGAAAGTTAAAAAAGTTTGAAAGGCAGGGTGTCGGTTTTCCTGATGTTAAATGAGCCACAGTGTGCAAAGGATATTGATTGGAGGGGAACGGAAAATTGACAGGCTTTTGATTGACATGCACGCCCATTGCTATGCTATGGTGTAAAATGTAAAATATATCAAATCTGGGCCAGGATCTTAACCTTTAAATTAAGTCCCTGTTCCACATAAAATTCCACGTATCTCGAGTCAGTATGGACAAGTCTGTCTGCCCGCATTCATGCACTGCACCAACCTTCAGTATACCCAATACAGCTTGTTTTACAGCAGTTTTGGTTAGCTATAAGGCTCATTTCTTATCATTGTACTTCATTAATGCTTATCACCCTTTTTTTTTTGATCCGATTTTTTCCCTTTTTCTCCCAATTTGGTAGCCAATTGGACCCCGTCTGATTCAATTAGAGCTAGTATTAGATACACCGCCCCCACACCCCGTCCCTCGGCGGCCAATGGGAGAGCGACACGCCTTCTTCAAGCCGTCTCGCCTCCCAAGCTGTAACCATGATTCCGAGGTGCCCGAGGTGCTTGTTATTGTGCGGCGATCTACTAACCCTCCCTCTGGAGCAGCAAGCCAAACTTGGCTTTTTGGCAGGACCGAGAATCGAACCCCGGTCCCCGGTGTGCAACTGCAACCGCGAGTCTGCTGCGCCTTAGCCTGCTGCGCCACCGCGGAACAGCACACTTTTTCAAAAAGCCACAACTCACCCACAGGTATCCGTCACTCCTTTACAGGCACTGCCAAAAGCTGATGGACCACGGGTAACGCCCTCACAGTCTTTTATAAAAAAAGTGACTGTTTACCTGTATCTTAGTTGTGCGCGCTGGTCCTATTCAGGGAAAAACACCGTGTCCCATCAGCCGTCAGCAGTGCCGCTCCAGAAGATTGGATCCCGGGTTTCGGCACCAAATGTTGAGGAAATGTTTTTTGCGGCTTTTCCTCCTCTTCCCTTTTACGTGGGTGAAGTTGTATTGGCAGCAATGATGTTGAAGAAATATTCAGAGTCAGTAGTTGCTCATCGTAACGCGACCCGGACATTTCGCTTTTTCGCTCGCCCGTCGATAAGTGCAACTTTTCAGTAAGGGGAGTAAAGCCAGGGCACAGGTGGATGTGGGGACGGCGGTGCACAGGTGTGCTGAAGGCTCAGGTGTGTCAGGGCGGTGCTCAGGTGTGCTGAAGGCTCAGGTGTGTCGGGGCGGTGCTCAGGTGTGCTGAAGGCTCAGGTTTGTCAGGACGGTGCTCAGGTGTGCTGAAGGCTCAGGTTTGTCAGGACGGTGCTCAGGTGTGCTGAAGGCTCAGGTGTGTCGGGGCGGTGCTCAGGTGTGCTGAAGGCTCAGGTGTGTCGGGGCGGGGGTGCTCAGGTGTGCTGAAGGCTCAGGTGTGTTGGGGCGGTGCTCAGGTGTGCTGAAGGCTCAGGTGTGTCAGGGCGGTGCTCAGGTGTGTCAGGGCGGTGCTCAGGTGTGCTGAAGGCTCAGGTGTGTCGGGGCGGGGGTGCTCAGGTGTGCTGAAGGCTCAGGTGTGTCAGGGCGGTGCTCAGGTGTGCTGAAGGCTCAGGTGTGTCAGGGCGGTGCTCAGGTGTGCTGAAGGCTCAGGTGTGTCGGGGCGGGGGTGCTCAGGTGTGTCGGGGCGGTGCTCAGATGTGCTGAAGGCTCAGGTGTGTCAGGGCGGTGCTCAGGTGTGCTGAAGGCTCAGGTGTGTCAGGGCGGTGCTCAGGTGTGCTGAAGGCTCAGGTGTGCCAGGGCGGGGGTGCTCAGGTGTGCTGAAGGCTCAGGTGTGCTGAAGGCTCAGGTGTGTCAGGGCGGTGCTCAGGTGTGCTGAAGGCTCAGGTGTGTCAGGGCGGTGCTCAGGTGTGCTGAAGGCTCAGGTGTGTCAGGGCGGGGGTGCTCAGGTGTGCTGAAGGCTCAGGTGTGTCAGGGTGGTGCTCAGGTGTGCTGAAGGCTCAGGTGTGTTGGGGCGGGGGTGGAGGGCAGTGGTTAGTGAACTGGGTTCTGAGGCTGCAGGTTCAAATCTCAGGAGAGACATTGCTATTGTACACGGTTTACTGAACTGACTGCATGTAAAATGAATAAAAGTGTATTTTTTAAAATGTGAAGAAGGGGAGACAGCCTGGCTGCACTGCAAGAAAACTAAAATTACGTCAGTCTCATCAAGTATTTTAGTCTGTATTTAGACTTAAGATCTTCTTTTGCTTCTTTTGCTTAAAGAAAATGCCAATGAGCTGAGACAATTTCACTCATTTCAAGATCTGCTAATGGGGTACAAATCTTCAGTTTAAAATAAAACAGATTAATCTGGTCTGTGTGCTCCAGTGAACTTCCAGAGCTTCCAGAGACCAGAGAATTCCAAAGTAACAGTAGGAAGTATCCTAGTCTTTATACATTATAGTTAACCAATCCTTTGTCATATAACATCACATTGTCTCTCTTAACCCACCTTAATATTTTCTGTCACTCCATGAAAGCTGAGCTGTCTTAACCTTTCGCCTATATAATGATGCAGGCAAATTGGGCTGGTGATCACTTACTCAAAACATTTCTCTGCAAAGACGCATATTGCTTGAACTGCATCACTCAGTCAAAACAGGCCATATCCAATGCCTTGGTTTTTAAACACCTGATTAAGTGTTCTCTGCACTTTCATTAAACAAACTGTACTTTGCAGCTCAATGTGTTTTGACAGACATACAGTTCTAATTCCTCATGATGACTGACTTCATTTTAACATAATTCATAATGATTCTTCAAACATTATGGCTTATCATTGTAGTACTAAACAACACTAGATATATAGTAACATTTAGGAAAGGGTATTTTTCCACATGATTCTCTATTCTAACCATTTCACAGTTTTAATGAAAGTATTTAAATCAAACTTCATCATCCCTGGTTTTCAATAAGGGCATTTTTATCAAACTTCAACATTTTCCAGGAAGTGGATGGAAACATATTTTGGTGTGAAAAGTATTACACTATTTTTTTTGGAATATATACTTTAACAAATGTGATTCGGCTATATTGAGGAAAAAGTTCATTTTGATGTCTTTAACTTAAACCAGTTCAGTCCAGTAACGGAAATACCCTGATAAATGATCAGGAACGTATGATGGTGCTGAAACGTTATAGGAAAAGGAGTGTGTTGAGGCCAGGAGATGAGTGCCATGACTCCAGACTACATGTGTCCTGTTCACATTCAGATTTAGGCAAATAGCATTTCGTACAAACTGAAATCTCTCAATGAAAACACACACACACACACACAGACACACACACACACACAAAGTCCTGGATGGGAGTGTATACACAGGCCAGAGGATTCTAAATCAGGTTGTGGGGGAACCGTGCCTTTTCCGATATGAGTCAGGAGCTTAATGTTGACATCAACCATGAGGAATGGGGAAAGAATTTGATCTAAGTGACTTTGACCGGGAAAAGATTGTTGGTGGCAGACAGGGTGGTTTGAGTATCTCAGAAATTGCTGATCTCCTGGGATTTTCATGCACACTAGTCTCTAGAGTTTGCAAACAATGGGGCAGAGAAACAAGACATTTTCTTGTGTTCAAGAAAATAGCAGTACAACATCAGTAACCTGATGAACCACTGTTATTAGTAGTAGTGATATTTCTGCATGTCAAATACATGGCAAATACCCAACTGTCATGACGTGCACACTCCTAATTGACTCATTCATTGAAAGGGGTATTTTTAAAATAGTTTGGAGTTTAATTACAGAATTAATTCATGAGTGCCATTCATTCTCCTTTATTCAGGAAGAAGGGAAGCATACATACATTCATACATTTCTCATACATATTATAAATGAGGCCCCAGGTCTGGACAGTGAAAGTGTTATAAACTTTTTTCTCACACATAACGAAACAGTGGCAGCAGTGTTCCAGACCTGGTAAATACATCGTGACTGGACAAAGGAAGGCTTGTACTCCGGTCCTCCCCCCCCGGTCCCAGACAGGGATGGTACAGGCTATTAGGGAAATTGACACAGAGATGTTCTCGCGATGTCCTTGACCGAACATTCCACTGCTGATGTAACAGTCACTCCTTTTGAAAGCGACAGAGTTCTAGAACGCTTGCTCAGAATGTTGAAAAAAGAAAAGAAAACATTCTAAAAAGGCTACTATTCAAGGGCTTAAGTCACATAATAGCCCTGTGGGGTGGGGTGGGTGGGTGTCTGGCAGATAAACATTTGGCCACTGCACTTCAGAAATTATTCCAGCTGGTCCTCTTTCCCCCTCTGCTGAGCTCAGCAGCAGTACTGTAATCGTTTATACAGGTGCGAGTGTTTCCGTTTTATAAAGGATGAGCCAACCTCCGGGCGGCACAATGGCGGGTATCAGGGAAATCACAGGGTTGTGATGCATGCAGTGCTGGGGTTGACCACGGATCACGGTGGTCAACCCCAGCCCCAGGAGGGAGGTGCCTTTTGTTACCTCTGTGCTTTCCGTAGTCCGTAGTTTCCTGCTCCATTTCCTCATTCATTTGGTTGGGCCCGTGTTTCATTTCATGTCTCCGCCTCCCCACTCCTTATATGTACTTCCTTCCTGTCTCTTGTCATTCAGCTCACCTGTGTCTCATTGTCTGTCAATCCCCTTTGTATTTAAGCCTGTGGTTTTCAGTTCAGTGTGTGAGTTCATCATACCCTGTATCCTGTGTCTGGCCCTGTATTTTCCTGTCCCCAGTTCTAGCCTCCTGTACCCTGTACCCTGTACCCTGTACCCTGTACCCTGTACCCTGTACCCTGTACCCTTCAATACTGTATTCTGTTTGATCTGTTCTGTTTTTGGATATTCCTGGTTTGATCTCTGCCTGGCTTTCGAATTAGTGTTTTTGGATTCAGTTTTTTGTGCCTTTGTCTGTGTGGACTGCCTTCCTGTTTTTGAATTCTGCCTGTCATCCAACCCCTGTACTGCGTGCCCCGCATGTACCCGTCTGCCAGGATTTTGTTGACTATTGCGTTTTGGATCTGCCCTGTGTCAATAAACCCGTTTGCGCTTGGTTTATTTCGGCCAAGAACTGAAAAAAGAAAAACATGAGGGGAAACATGAGGGGAAAACCGGCAACCATCCCAGACCGCTGCACAAAAACACATCTGTAGCCCTCACGCAAACATCCACCCGCCGGCCTAACAACCAGGCTTATTTATAGGACCCCATTAACAGGCAGGTAATGGGCTGCAGCTGATGTAGATTATATTTGGTTTCAGCTGCTGCCATACCTGTGGGTAGTCAATTCTTCATAATCATATGAATACATCTTAAAGTATATATATAAAAATGTATAAATAAAAAATTGTAACACTTCCTGGAAGTGTTACTTTTTCATCCACTTCCTGGAAGTGTTACTTTTTCATCCACTTCCTGGAAAATTAGATTTTATGTCACCGTGGGCTCATTCCAATCCCTTATATTTCTCCTCTTTCTCCCTTTTCTGTCCTTTCCTCGCTCAACCCACCGGGAGATTTTAGGAAAAGACGAAAGGAGAAAGAAGCCAAGACAGCGAGTAAAAGATAAAATAAACGATGGGAACGAGGCCAATGTGTACCAGCGGGCGTGCGTGTCGATCAAGTCTGCGTCAATTTCCAATTCCCACCCAATGACTGTCCTCTTCCACGATGGGCCACCATGCGAGGGCCTTCCGGACATGCGGGGGTTAGCATGTATCCTTTTATTTCTCTCTTTAGCATTGTTAGGGTGTTTCACTTCAGTTTTTTATCGTCATTGTAAGCGCTTTGAGTGTCTAGAAAAGCGTCAGGCGTCAGAACACTGAACCCAAGAGCGAGACAAGACATTGCACAAGCAAACGGGTTCGGCAGGGATAATCCAATACGTGGCCGATGTCACAAGCAAAAGGCCAATAACACACATTAGGGGTGTTTCACTGCCTATTTATAGGCAACTGTGGGCGGGACATGAAGCTGGCAAAGGTGCGCACCATTTAGAGATGATTGTGATTTATAAAGGAAAACTGGCGTGGGACGTGCGTATGCACTGTTTTATAAATCTGAATATTTTTGTGCGTACGCACGTCCTGGGTTTCATGCTTACGCAACCTTTTGACGTGAATCCTACGCACAGTTTTATAAATCAGGCCCCAGGTCTGGACAGTGAAAGTGTTATAAACTTTTTTTCTCACACATAACGAAACAGTGGCAGCAGTGTTCCAGACCTGGTAAATACATCGTTTAAGCTGACTGGACAAAGGAAGGCTTGTACTCCGGTCCTCCCCCCCCGGTCCCAGACAGGGATGGTACAGGCTATTAGGGAAATTGACACAGAGATGTTCTCGCGATGTCCTTGACCGAACATTCCACTGCTGATGTAACAGTCACTCCTTTTGAAAGCGACAGAGTTCTAGAACGCTTGCTCAGAATGTTGAAAAAAGAAAAGAAAACATTCTAAAAAGGCTACTATTCAAGGGCTTAAGTCACATAATAGCCCTGTGGGGTGGGGTGGGGTGGGTGTCTAGCAGATAAACATTTGGCCACTGCACTTCAGAAATTATTCCAGCTGGTCCTCTTTCCCAAGCAAGCAAAAGGCCAATAACACACAGGCAGTCCAAACAAAAAGAGAATCCAAAGTCAAAAACCGAATAGCCAGAGTCCAAACACAGCGGGTCAAATCAGAACAAACAGGTAAGTCCAGAGAAGGCGGTCTGAAACAAAACAGGTCGAAACAGATCAATCAGGTAACGCTGGAAAGTATGGGGTTGACACATAACAATCTGGCAGAGGCTTAACAAAACAGACAGGAAAATATAGGGAGATAAAAAGGGGGGGAGAAATCAGGTGTGCATTAAAACCAGGAAGTGAAAACAGGTGAAACGAATGAATGGGAATGAATGGACAGCACAGGAGGTAACAATACATGGAAACGCTAACTTAGACAAAATCTAAGTCTAATAAATGCCTCAAAGTGCTCACTGAGTATATCATTTCAGCTCCCTGGACTTTTCAGGTCCAGGGGCCTCATTTATAAACGTTGCGTATGCACAAAAGAATGCGTACGCCACTTTCTAAGCAAACTTTGGCATCCATAAAAAACGAACTTGACGGGAAAATGTGCGGTCCTCCACGGAAACTCTGACCCATGCGTACGCACATTAACTGGAGAAATGAGAAACTGCTACTCCGATGGGAATGGGATGAAACGCGAGAAATGATGTGAAATTGATACTGTTGTGTCCTGTGCCTTTAATGCTCGTGACGTAAAACCAGGAAAACGGGAAGTAAAACAGGATGTAAAAAGGTATAAAGATTTGCCGGGAGTTGTGGCTGGGTATGGCTGCTGTAAGGACGTGTTTCGTCCCTGTTATACTTATTAAAGTGTTGTATTGTTGAATCTCGTTATACGGGTTCTCTCCCTTCCTAAGTGCAACACAACATTTGGCGACGAGAGAAGTCGAAAATGATACACAACAGACACCACTGTGTAAAATAAATCGAAATATTACCTCTCACGTATCATATATGAAGAGTTAATTTGCAAAAACGGATAAAAGCCTCTCTTACAATGAATAAACAAACAGCTGTTTGATTGATGCTCCCTGGAGTGCCCAGAAAATATGATTTAGGATGATAAATATAAACGGAGATGTTGTAAAATAATCCCTCAAATATGTAGACGAATTGTTAAACAATACTTCATGTTATTAAATGTATTCTCATAAATAATATGGTGAACAGTCGGACAAATTACGCTGCACTGATGCCGTTTACAATGCGTCAGTCGGGCAGATACGAGTGCATAGTTTCATATTTTGTTATCATATTCATATATTATGTTTTATAATGTGTTTATTGTTATGGATTTTTGTTCGTTTTATCTCTTAATTTTGTAACTGTGTTTTCAATGGTGCTAGACAAATAACGTGTATTATTATCATTATTATTATTATTATTATTATTATTATTATTATTATTATTATCATCGTCATCATCACATTCGTTGTGCAGAACTGTTCGTCATTTACAATCAATCAGGATAATTCCCACACCTGTAGCTTTTCAGAGGCAATCAAATGGCTGAAATCCCTTTTCTTGGCCTTCTTTTCAGCGTTTGCCATTGTCGTCTTTGTGAAATGCATATTCATTAACCAACCAGGCTTATTTATAGGACCCCATTAACAGGCAGGTAATGGGCTCCAGCTGATGTAGATTATATTTGGTTTCAGCTGCTGCCATACCTGTGGGTAGTCAATTCTTCATAATCATATGAATACATCTTAAAGTATATATATAAAAATGTATAAATAAAAAATTGTACCACTTCCAGGAAGTGGTACAATGAGATTTTATGTCACTGCGGGCTCATTCCAATCCCTTATATTTCTCCTCTTTCTCCCTTTTCTGTCCTTTCCTTGCTCAGAACATGAAAAACACAGGGGAGGGCGGGAGAGAGAGAGAGAGAGAGAGAGAGAGAGAGAGAGAGAGAGAGAGAGGGGGGGGGGGGGGGAGGCCCTTTGTTGAAGGACTCCCGAGAAATTTGATTATCCAGAAGGCAAGAATCATCTATAGCAGTCAATTCCTCTCTTGACTGTTACAGAGAGAGAAGCACACCTCTGCTCGTGCCATCCAGTGTTCCCGCGTTCTGAGATTACTTTACTGAAAGAAAGCGTTCGTCCAGGTTGCCTCTGACGTTCACGTGGCATGTTTCTCATCTTTGCAACAGTTCTCTCTCTGCTTCGCTTCACAGGTAAATTTATTTGTTCGTAAATACGGTAAAAACGTGATTTGAGCACATGGCTGTTTCACAAAGGAATTGACACTTTCAGACATGTATGATCAGTTAGAATGCTTGTGGTGGTGTCTAAGACCAATGTGGAGAATACTCATTTTATGCGCGTTGCTTTCACCATATGTAAAGTGATATCCATTGAGTAGTAGTTTTAGCTCTGATGGTAAAGTCGCTGTGGTTTTTTGTAAGTTAATTACAAAGTTCGTTTGGGTTATAAGCTCTCCCTGTGTTCGATTTGCACTTCATTGTGCGTCGCTCTGAGAGCGTCTGCTAAATGCCTGTAATGAAATAAAATGTAATGTAATGGCAGTTAGGGTTGCCACACGTTCTAGTTTTCCCGGGATTTTTCTCTTTTTTGAACGATTTTTGTACTTCTAAATGTCAGGAGAGTTCCAAATAAAACCGGATTATTCCACTGGGGATTGGACTGTATCCCAGAATAGAAGAGAAAAACAGAGTTTTTTTCCACTTTATGTTTAGACATCCAGTCCCGAGTCCGTAAACAGGTAAAAATGAGTAAAAACAACACAGCGACGATTGGCCATATGCCTATGTGTTTTCACCATTTGCATGTCTAAACCTAAAGAAAATTGAATTGAATTTGTGTGATAAATAACGACCATGTATTCGGGTCGTAGCTAAATTTGAATCTTGTGATTTCTGTTAAACCCTGCTGACTGAAATAAATCTTCCCTATGTGTAGCGCGGTTAGCTCCGTTAGTTCGCTGGGCAGTTTGTCTTAGCTAACCGCCGGTGCTGAGCCACACAGAAGAAGATTCGATTATTTTTCCAAAAAAAGAACCAAAAAATTAGCAGAAGGCATTGTTTGAACTTTTTAAGTATGTCATAGGTTCCAATATCTCAGTCTCAAAAAATCTCAGAAAAGTATTTGAATCCGTAACAAATATGTATCTGATCTAGGTCTATTCGTCACAGGTTATTGTGAATAAATACCGGAATCTGTATCTACAAGTGAGATGCTTTCACAGAATGCTCCTAATAAATAATAAGAATTTAATAGTTTCATAAATAATTTGTCCTGGTCAGTGTAAAGTGCTCCACGTGCATAATACTAACGATAAGCCTGTACCAGCTCCCAAAGCTCATGGCAGCCAATCGCCGTCGGTGTGTGTGTGTGTGTATGAATGGGTGAATGAGAAGCATCAATTGTACAGCGCTTTGGATAAAGGCGCTATATAAATGCCAACAATTTACCATATATGCTTAAAAATAAAAGTAATTGTAAAGTTTTCTTGCTGTAAGACACAACATGTTGAGCCATAGTATTAGTGGGGGGATAGGCTCCGAAGTCCGGTATCACACCCAAGCCCTGACACTGACACTGAATTGTGGCTCACAGTGAACCTTATTGACATGGAACTGATACATACACATACGGTATGTCCCATATTGTAAGCAGGGTTTGCCACATTTGATTTGTGAAAAACCGGGACATTTGACGCGCCATTATCCATGCTCTCTTTTTTTTGTACTTTTTTATACAACGTTGTATATCGGGTTTTTTTTTGTTGTTTCTTTTGCTGCTGGTTGCTTGACCGGTCTTGTATTAGGCAATTACCCCTCGGCTAGTAGCTAGCTGAGCTTTCCCACGGTGGGGACGTTGAAGTGAATGCACGCGCCCGACTGACAGCCCGTGTAGCAGTTGCTGGGTGATAAGGTAAACTTTCGTATTTCTGCTACCAATTAAAAAGATGTATCGGCATATGGCCAATCGTCACTGTGTTTTACTCATTTTTACCTGTTTACAGACACGGGATTGGATGTCTAAACGTAAAGAGGTAAAAAACAGAATAGCAGTTGAAGAATTCGGTTTTATTTGACGTTTAGAAGAACGAAAAGATTAAACATTTTCCGGGGCAGTCGCTCAAAAAAAGAGAACAATCCCGGGAAAACCAGAACCCTAATTATAAATAAGATTATTTTGTTCTCTTAATAAACCTAAACTTTGGAACTGCAAGTTTTACTTGACAAGGGACCAAATTCCTACAGATATTATAGTTCAAAACTTGTAAGTAGTAGTTTGGGTAAATCGGCTGCATAGATATAGCATTTTTATAAAATGCCTCTCACTCGCCCATACTCAGACACCAACAGTGGTGGGAGCAGTTGGGGGTTTGGCATCTTGCCACGGTGCTGAACCAGCAACTGCCAACCAACTGCCAGACAGTTGCGCTAATTTCATGACCTTACATTCTTAGATAGACATTCTTATCAGTTGATTAGATTAAGCAGGAGACAATCCTCCCCTGGAGCAATGCAAGGTTAAGGGCCTGAACTTTATGAACCCTTTTTTGGGTGTCTTTTTTGAGTGCGTTGTGTTGTGGTCCAGCCTACTGTTTCTGCCTGGCTTTCGACTGTGTTTTTTGGATTCTGTTTTTTGTGTCAGTAAACCTGCTATTTTCCTGTTACCCCTGAGTCTGCGCTGGGTTCCTCTGTCCCCCAAACCTGACAACCTCCTGACATAAATTATCCGCCCGTTCACCTTTGCTGGAATGTGACTAGTTCCACAAGCAGAATCGGTTGGGCACGCCTCACGACTCTACGTTTTCGCTGAATTTCTTTGGTATGATGCATCAACAAACTCTATTCAGTTGTTGTTATGATGAATTGTCTGCGCACAGTGTTTGGGAATTCGTAAAACAATGAGTTGTTCATGCAGTCCTGTTACACTACCATTCTTCAGCCAAGCCTGGCGGCAAGACGATTGCATTTCTCTCATTGCTAGTTCCCAATCCGTGTTTCCCCGAGCTATTCTTTAAAATTAGCTTAAGATTTTTCCCTCCTCACCCTGACAACTGTGCGGGGACTAGCCCGACATAGTGAGCCCTGGAATATGAAGCATTCACACTGTAAAGAAATAAAGACGTTTCCATGTCCACTACGTCTTCCCCAGAGCCAAAAGATCCACCACAGTCGGTACCGGTGCAAATGACGGAAACACTGGATTTATAATCAGTACGGTATACTCGGCAAACTGTACACTCTGTAACCGTTTCTCCTGTACCTGTAGTAACATTAACATTTATGTAAAAGGAGTCATAATGATTACAGCTTCCAATGGATTAGCTCATGCATACATAAGTGCATACCTGCATAATTGAGCAATCTAATGAATGTTACTGTTGAAAATGTATAACCAGAACAGTTTTGTATTTTCCTACATAAAGTGATAACATTCATGCAATGGGTTTATACTTCATCTGAAATTACTGATGGCCATATACTGTAATCCAATTACCACTTGTTCATGGGAAGATAACTTGGTGACTGGTTTTAGCAAGGAAAATGGATCACAGAGAGAGCAACTGCTAAAAAGGGATGAACAAACTGCACGGCGGAAATGATTAAAATCTGGCTGGTCAGCGTGCTGGCTTCCTCTGATACGGTGGCCCCTATCGTCTCTGCACCCAAACGGGCAGGAGCCTGTGGGAGAAAACCATTTTTGTTCCAAAAATGGCATTGTTCCAAAATCTCCCTCCTCTCACATTTCTATCAGGGTGCAACATTCTTTAAGGCACAGGAAGGTTTGAGAAAGCACTGCCTGCTGGGCCCAGACATTATTCTCTTGGACCTCCCTTCATTACTCCCTCCATCTCCCTCATTCCTCAGTTTCCCTGAAATCATGCATAAAGCATTGGCTGTTTCATGGCAACGTCAATTAAGTAAATAGTAAGTAAGTAAGTACATTTTATTTATATCAGCACCTTTCAAGCATAAGAGCACAAGGTGCTTCACAAACAGCACACAAAAAGAAAATAAGAATTAGACAAGACAGCAACAATAAAATATAAAAGAGATAAAAAAATACATAAAACATCAAACATTAAACATTAAAAGCCATTTTATAAAAGTGAGTCTTGAGCTGGGACTTAAAAGTGGACACGGAGGAAGCTGTTCGGATATCCAAAGGAAGGCTGTTCCAAAGTCTGGGCGCTACGACCGAAAAAGCACAATCACCCTTTGTTTTCAGCCTGGATTTTGGAACAGCCAATAATGCCAAGGAAGATGATCTGAGTGTGCGAGAAGTTTGATATGATGTTAAAAGGTCAATGATATATTCCAGAGCAATGCCAGCCAGAGCTTTAAAAGTAATAAGTAAAATTTTAAAATTGACTCTAAATTCAATAGGAAGCCAGTGTAACGTCGCTAGAACTGGGGTAATATGGGCCCTTCTGTTTGCCCTAGTCAAAAGTCTGGCTGCTGCATTCTGCACCACCTGGAGACGGGACATGGATTTATGACTTAGACATGTATATGTGGAGTTACAATAGTCCTGACGTGAAGAAACAAAAGCATGAATGATTTTTTCTGTATCCTGCAATGATAACATGCATCTGATTTTTGAGATATTTCTTAAATGGTAAAAACAAGTCTGGATTACTTTTGTAATGTGGAGATTGAGATTAAGTTCTGAGTCCAAAATTACTCCCAGATTTCGAGCAGTACTTTTCACATTATGTGCAAAAAGGCCAAGGTTTAAACGAATTTGTTGAGCGATCTCTGGTTTTCCCAAAATTTCAGTCTTATCGGGATTAAGTTGTAGAATGTTTTGAGCCATCCAGCGTTGAACATCAGTTAGGCAGTCTAGTAAGGTTGACAGTGTGTTAACCTCATTGCGTTTAACTGAAAGATATAATTGTGTATCGTCTGCATAACAATGAAATGATATGTGGTGATCTTGAATAACTCTGCCCAGAGGTAACATATAAATAGAAAATAAAATGGGTCTGAGGATAGATCCTTAAGGACACAACGCAAGTTAAAATAGCAGACGAGGAAACTGAATTACCTATGGAGACAGAAAAGGTTCTATTCGACAGATAAGAGGGGAACCATTCCAGTGCAATCCCAGAAATGCCAACCCAGTTTTTAAGTCTATCGATGAGGATTGAGTGGTCAACCGTATCGAATGCTGCACTAAGATCAAGAAGAACTAAAATGGATGTTTCACCAGAGTCTGCATTCAGCAGTAGATCATTAACTACCTTTAAAAGGGCAGTCTCTGTGCTGTGACATGCCCGAAAAACCTGACTGGAAAATTTTTGTTCATAAATGCTATCAATTGTTTAGAGACCACCTTTTCTAGAATTTTTGAAATAAAAGGAAGCTTTGAAATAGGCCTAAAATTATTTAAAAGTGAAGCATCTAAATTTGTTTTTTTAAGAAGAGGCTGGATTGAAGCGCATTTAAAATGAGAGGGTACACACCCTGAGGCCAATGAGCTATTTATAATCAAAACAATGTCTGGACCTATAGTTCCTAGAACATCCTTCAGGAGTTTAGCTGGGATGACATCCATAGGACTGGAGGAAGGCTTCATATCAGAAATAATATCATGAAGATCTACCATTGCAATGGATTCAAATGAGCTAAATGTAGCAGAAGTATGGCAAGAAACATTCATAATGTGAGCAGAGGGAGTGATTCTAATTCTGATATTATCGATCTTTTCAATAAAAAATGTTAAAAACCTCTGGCAGAGCTCAGATGAGGATTCGGAAAAAACATTCGGAGAGGGATTTAAAATGTAGTCGATAGTTTGAAACAAACATCTTGGCTTACGGCTATTGACAGATATCAAGTTCGAAAAATACTTCTCCCTTGCATTTTTAACTGCCTGGTTGAATTTTGTAAACATATCTTTCATATGAAGATAGTCAGCATGTAAATTAGATGTCTTCCATTTTCGTTCTGCTTGCCTTCGTTCTCTCTTTAAATTTTGTAAATCATTATCGTAAAGCCAAGGGAGTCTCTTTACGGTTGACTTTGACCTAATTTTAGTAAGCCCAAGCATACACTATTAAAATGATTTACTAATTCCTCTGTCTAATAGCGGGGTACAATTAACGATACGGTTTTCAAATGCTGAAGAAAACATTTCAGCTGTTTGTAAGTTGATGAATCGAGAACGAAAAACACATTTATCATTTGTACATATAACTGGAAGTTGGACGTCAAATAAAATGCTGAGATGATCCGAGACACAAATGTCTTTCTTCTCAAGGCTATTTAGTTCCAGACCAAGCGTAAACACTAAATCTAGCGTGTGCCCTTTATTGTGCGTTGCACCTGACACGTGTTGCACTAGGTTAAAAGAATCTGTTAGTTCCAAGAATTCGGTGGAAGCCGAATCTGATATGTCGTTTCAGTGCGACTGGTGCAATGGTCTAATTTCTGCAACAGCAAACCTTGGACACCATAACTGTCCAGGAAGTCTGATTTTGACTTGTGCTTTTAGGAGGGAGATCTTTTGTTCTGTGAATTTTCCCTACAGCTTGTTGGTCTTCTTGGGTCCCTAGGCTGTAAACAGATATACCCAAAAGTAGCTATTCCTGCGACCTCTGTAATGACTACAGATAGCTAGCCAGCTCGTGAGACATTCACATAACGGCCAATGTGACATGCGGCGGAACCAGTAGAGGATTGTTCAGGGAGCCCGTTATGGTACAGGATTCCTGTAGCGATCAAGTCCAAATTATGAATAAGACATCCACCAAATGTGGATAACTAATCTAAATTATTATTCAAATGGAGTCAGATAAACGAAGGTGAATGTATTGGCCCCATTGTGGAAATTCTTGGTCAGCCCGGACCAGTAAAGAGCGGAAGGCAGAGTGGTACTACTGTCTTTGTATCGTGGTTTATTTACATTACATTACATTATTGGCATTTGGCAGACGCTCTTATCCAGAGCGACGTACATTTGATTAGACTAAGCAGGAGACAATCCTCCCCTGGAGCAATGCAGGGTTAAGGGCCTTGCTCAGGGGCCCAACGGCTGTGCGGATCTTACTGTCTTACTTACTGGCTACCCCCCCCCCCCCGGAGCATACATCATTAGCCCCCACCTTTTGGCACCCATGCCTGTGGGGGAGAGCTAGAGTGGGATTCCTGGAAGAGTCTTCCGGGGCCCCCTGTGGAGTCCCCCTTCTCTCACATTCCTTGAAGGTTTTGAGCACAGGGATACTGGAGATGGCATAAAGATGTTTCATGATAATCCCAGGTCAGAATATAGTAATGTTTGGTGTTATTCAGATTGGTTCAGTGCGACTGGTGCAATGGTATAGTTTTTGTAACAGTCTACCTAGGATATCATAACCGTCCAGGAGTCTCTGTAGAAGCCATTTGCTTTGCTTTTGTGTGTTAGTATAAAACAACACGTTTCAGATTTCCAAATATTCATTTTCCAAAAGATTTAATTTTACAGAGACATTTTTGTATTTAATTTAAAAAAAGTAACATATTGCTGTAAGCAGTTGACAACTTTTTGTATAAAAACTTGGATCAAGGCTGTCTGAGATCAGACGCAATGAGCCAACCAAAGTCTGCAGAAGAACTGTGGCAAGTTCTCCAACATGCTTGGAACAACCTCCTTGCTGATTGTCTTATAGAACTGCAGGACAGCGTTGACTATCTTAGAGTAGAGATGCAGTTTTAACGCCAAAGGGTGGTCACAACAAATATTGATTTGATTCAATTTTTAACTATTCTGCCAAATGTAATGTAAAATGCATAGTATTCACCGATTTAGGACATTTCATTGAATTCTTTTTGAAAGAAATTGTATCTTCTGTTATACAGGTGCCTAAGACTTTTGCACAGTACCGTATTAGGAAGTATTTTCACACAGGGAAGTGGTCACTGTGTGGAATAGCTTGTCTGGTCATGTAGTGGAGGCTGAAAGACTGGGATTTTCAAGACCACGCATGATGCCGTATGATGCTGGGTAGTATCTTGTCATGCTGGACAGCTGACCTTCATCGATAATCAGACCACGCACAGCAGACTTTGGAATCTGTCATCAGCACAAGGGTATTGATTACCTGATAGGCAGGCTCCGAGTCTGATATATTTCCCGGCACTACCTTAGTGTGCCGCGACAGTGTCGTATTTGTGCCGATTTGGTGATTAGTTTCACTTTGGCTATCAGGTTATCAGTACCCTCGTCCTGATGACAGATCCCAATTGTCTGCTGTGCGTGGGCTGATTATCGACAAAGGGTCAGCTCCGTGTCTTTCTATTTAAGTCCCGCTTCTCTTGGAATCGGGGCTTGTTTTTTTTTCTTTTTCGATTCCCACGGCACGTTTGGTTCAGATTTGCATTCGTGCACTGTGTGAGGTTTGTGACTGACAATTCTCATTTCCCTGTTGTGGTGGGAGCTGAACCCGCCTTGGGGGTAACAAGGACAGTCTGTCACACTGTGCACTGTGTGCACTTCCTGCCTCTGTAGTGTTCCTGCCGCATCAGTTGAATTGCATTTAATAAATTCTTGTCTCTTTTTAAAAACCACCCAGCAGGCCTGTTGTTTTTTTCCCTGCTAATCCTTGCGTGGGGATCTCTCTCTCTGTCCCTCAGGTTCCTTCGAGGTGACTGTCCCGCAGCGAAGGGTGTTGGCGGTGCTGGGTCAGCCGGTGGTTTTGGGGTGCAGCTACACTCCGGACCCCAAGGAGGGGCTGGACAGCCTGGTGGTGACGTGGCAGAGGTCAGAGGACCAGCAGGTCGTCCACAGCTTCTATTATGGGCGGAGTCAGCTGGACAAGCAGAGCCCGAACTACGCGGGCCGCACCGAGCTCTACCCCGCCCTGCTCCAGGCCGGGAACGCCTCACTGCGGCTGCAGCGGGTCGGCCCGGCGGACACGGGCCGGTACCTCTGCACCGTCAGCAGCCTACAGGGATCCGGCAAGGGAGAGGTCCAGCTGGAGTACGCAGGTCAGAGCGCTGTCTCTCCCACAAGCATCGCTGCAGAGCGCTTCCTCTCCCCCCCACAGCACCCGGGAACATCACTGCAATGGGGGCAGCCTGTAGCCCGTAGCTTAGTCTAATCAACTGTAAGTCGCTTTGGATAAAAGCGTCAGCCGAATAACGTGTAACGTAACGATACTTTTCTCGCAAATTATGCAATACTTAGTTACAACCTCACATTGTGATCGGCTGAGAGACATTCGAAGGAGTGACATTATCTCATGATAGGTCTGTCCTAACTCAGCGAAACCAAACCACTTTGTTTTACGTTCAATTGACTCGCTGTATCAGAGAGATCATAAACTCGTAACCTAGCAACACTTCAGGAGCGCTCCGTTCTGTCAATAAAAGCGGAGTCTGAGTCTAACGAGTCGGAGTTACTGTATCATTCGGAAACTCTTATCTATCATTAACTAATTCCATTATTTATAAACCCATTGGTAAAACATTTGGAATAATACAATTGGAGTCACTCCCCTTGTATGATTGCACAGGGGCGGCGTGGCTCAGGCAGTAAGAGCAGTCGTCTGGCAGTCGGTTGCCGGTTCGATCCCCTGCCCGGGCTGTGTCGAAGTGTCCCTGAGCAAGACACCTAACCCTCAGATGCTCCTGACGAGCTGGTCGGTGCCTTGCATGGCAGCCAATTGCCTAATCGCTGCATAATACTTATTGTCACTGAACTGTTGACCATGGGTGTCTTATCCGAAAAGGTCTGATATAGGTGCAGGTCTTCACCAATCGGGACACGTGAGGTATCGCAAATCCCCCAGCCAGGAACACCCACCTTTATGTAACCTTTATTTAACCAGGAAATGCTGATAAATGACATTTTTTTTCCATGAGGGACCTGGTCCATTAGGCGGAGTTACAGACAAAAAAAAAAAACCCACATCAAAATACCAAGTATTTTACGTGCAGATAGAGCCAGCCGTTCCTGGCAAGGTGGAGAATGTTGTGTGAATGTTTAAGGAAATATTAACTCGCCCATTTCATCTCGGTCCCGTCAATGCGGTTTTGTTACCTGCAAAGCACCCTCTTTGTCTGTGAACGCCTCACCGCATTAAACGCATGGGGTGTTTCGGCTCCAGACGAAGGCTGACAGGGCAGACAGACCGTGCCTTTGTTGCCATGGCGCCCACACTGTGGAACGTTGGCCGTCAGATCTGCTGAGCCTGCTGATGTTTAAACAGAGCTTAGGGCGGCCTGTAGCGTATTGGTTAAGGTAAATGATCGGGAGAGGCAAGGTCGGTGGTTCTAATCCTGGTGTAGCCACAATAAAATCCGCACAGCTGTTGGGTCCTTAACCCTGCATTGCTCCAGGGGAGGATTGTGTCCTGCTAATGAACTGTACATCGCTCTGGGTAAGAGCGTCTACCAAAATGCCTTTAATGTAAAGTAAAGCGCATTTTAAAAAAAAATAGTTTAGCCCAGTCTCCACCAAACAGCCGAGATGAGACGCGATGGGTTTAGAACGTCTTTGGGAGAAAGTTTTATTGGTGTGAACTGTCCAGTTTTAGAACAATTAGTGATTTAAAGTTACAGTTGTCATGGAGACTGGGCTTTAGACCTTTTAATTCTCACTTTCAGTGAAACTGAGGAATGAGGGAGACGTGAGAGGGAGGGAGTAACGAAGGGGGGTCAAACCTTCCTGTGCCGTAAAGAATGTCGCACCTCAATAGAAATGTGAGAGGAGGGGGATTTACAAGGGGTTCAGGAAGGCAGCTGTTTTGGGAACAATGCAGGAGTTTTTCCCCCACAGTCTCCCGCCCGTATGGGTGCAGAGAAGATGGGGGCTAACGGTGTATGCTCCTGGGGTTAAATTACTTTACAGCCACATATTGCCACTGTACTAGAGGAAGCCAGCAAGCTGACCAGCGCACTTAGTGACAATACCAGATTTTAACCATTTCCGCCTTACAAACGTATGCTTGTGTATTTTCTCTGCAGTGAAGTAAAATAAAGTAAAACTTTATTTCTATAGGACTTTTATAAACACGGTGTTACAACGTGCTTCACACAGCAACAAAGAAACCAAAAAAGTGCAACATAAATAGATGATGTATATCTTACAAACGCGAAAACACACAACATTTTCTCCGCTTGCAATGTTGTGTGTTTTCGGGTTTGTATGGCACTGCGTTTATGAAAGTGCTTTAGGAATGAAGTTTTACTTTTACTTACTTCCTTGCTTGCTTACTTACTTCCTTCCTTGCTTACTTGTTTACACTCGTACGTACCCGGGGGCGCAGGTAAACCTGACTAACTTAAGGCCCCCCCCCCCCACAGCACCTTACGCCGAGCCCAGGCTTAACATCCAGGTGAAGTGTAGCAGCATCAGCCTGCAGTTTGAGAGCGAGGGCTACCCGGCCCCCCAGGTCCAGTGGACGGGCACACCGGGGAAGAACCTGAGCACCCAGGAGGAGGTGTCCGGGCCCGGGGAGGATGGGCTCTTCCTCCTGCGGACCAGCGTGACGGTGGAGGACCCCGGACCGGGAGTCAACCTCAGCTTCGTCCTGAAGAACTCCGCCCTGGGACAGGAGCTCCTGAGACCCATCAGCTTCAGCCTGGGTAAATCCGTCCGTTATCCAGCCCCGCTTATTCCCGGGTGGCCTGCATTACATTTCATTACATTACATTAATGGCATTTGGCCGACGCTCTTATCCAGAGCGACGTACAACAACGTGCATACCCATAACCAGGGATGAGTGTGCTGAAAGACCCTAGAGAGAAGTACAAATACAACTACTACCTGCACAACAAAGATAAGGACCAGGGCCTATTTGATTCTTTTTTTTTTTTAAACCGCAACACACAAAAATAACTTTCTGCTCTGCTTCACGGACCACTTGGAGCACAGAGTCTCAGGTAACATGAGTCATCCTCCTTTGTTGCCGAGTCCCCAGTCAGGTACCGTAACCACGATGCTCCGAATGGTCGGTGAAGCTGAGCAGAAAGTTCTACATGCTGCCATGAGTTGCCACACCCAGGTAACCCAATTCCGCCTGTGTGATCTGTGCTCGATCACTCCGTTCGCCCTTAACTATGTCCGTCGCTCTGCTTCTTGTAGCCTCAGATATGTTGGACTGATCAAACAGGAAATAGGCAAAATGTCAGGTCCTTGAGCAAGGACCTTAAGCCCACATTGCTTCCAGGGGGGGATTGTTTAGTCTAATCAGCTGTATGTCGCTTTGGATAAAAGTGTCAGCCAAATAACATGCAATAACATGTAATGGTCATGGTCGCAGGGTCGTTCATCCATTTTAGTCTTTGAGATTTGTTTTTGACTTTTCTATTTCTCTCTATTTTAAGTGTCATTTCTTTCTTTTTTTTCGTGTGTGGGTGTGTCTGTGTGTGTGTGTGTGTGTGTGTACAGTATATAATACTCCCTCTGTTCCAAAAACAATATCAGTTGGCAGATAGATGAGACTCTTCAGTTTCATTGAAATAATGACCTGCGTTTGCACTGTGTGGGGGTTTTCCTACACTAGGCCTGAGAACAGCAGGCTGTTGATGTTATATCAGCTTTCCCTTCAGATTTCCCTCCTAAGAAATTCATCTTTTCCCAATTCCTTTAACCTCCTAAGACCTGGCGTACACATGCGTGGACTCCACATTTTGGGCTGCACAACCATAATACTTCATTCTTAAGACAGAGAGTCCACATATGTGGACATCGTTTTTCTCAAAAACTACATCATGTCAAAAGATGATGCTTAGTCTTTATACTTATCAGGTCCCAATAAGCCCAAATAGCAAAGAGAAATTAAAAATGCATACCAAAAAAGAGTGCGGAGTCCTAGGAGGTTAAAATAATTTGACATTTGGACATTTTTGGCATTTTTTGAAAGAATCAAAACATGGGCCATCATGGTGGAAACAGGGGGCAGCCTATCGTCAGGTCCAGTGGCTAAGGTACACTACTGGAACCCGGAAAGGTTGGTGGTTTAAGCCCCAGTTCTGCACAGCTGTCGGGCCCTGCTTAGTCTAATCAACTGTAAACCACTCTGGATAACAGCGTCAGCTAAATAACTGACGTGATGTACCCCGTCGCACAAATTTGTCATACACAGGGCTGCGTGACATACTGCTAGGCAAGTCGAGTAAGTTCCAACGGCTGCGACATATTTGCAGTGTATAGTGTGTCAATAATAAATATCTCTGGGGGTGTACCATGGTGAAGTACACAAAGGGCTCTTTATGAAAGATTTAGGAATGGGTGTGTATACATCAGCATAACCGGCTAGACTTGTGATATTTAAGGCACATATTTGAAATGCATCTAAACGCATACGAGCTATCGCTGGAAGTGATTCAGAAGGTGGTCCTTATCTTTGTTGTACGGGTAGCAGTTGAAATTGTATTTCCCTCTAGGGTCTTTCAGCGCACTTAGCCCTGGTTATGGGTATGCACTTTGTTGTACGTCGCTCTGGATAAGAGCGTCTGCCAAATGCCAATAATGTAATGTAATGAAAGGACCATGTCTGTGATTGATTACTGTCATGCCAAGTTCAAGCTTGCGAAAGCCCTCTGGGCTTCCTTTTGCTTGACGCTGCCTGGTGTAATCTTGGTGCAGAGTTTCTGTTTTTATGAAACAGCCCTATTGTATTTATAAATAAAGTAACATTATGTAATCGACCAGATAAAGACCCTGTCTGTCTGGAATTACCTGGGGAGCAAGAAGGCAGCTAGACAGCCGAAACAGGGAAGTTTTGCAATATGCTTAGGACATCCTACTAGCAGATTTCCTCACAAAACTGCAGGACAGTGTATGGAAGAGAACTGATGCAGTTTTGCAGGCAAAGAGTGGCCACAACACAAATTTGATTTGATTTTTAAATGTTTACTGCTCTTTATAGAACATTTCTCCATTTCATTATTTTTGAAAGTATCTTCCATCTTTCACTGTATCCTACGTTATACAAAAAGTTTACAAAAACTAAAGCCCAAGCTACTTGGAAACGTTCAGCAACGCCATTGAATTTTGAATTCAGAATATCGATTGTTATCTCAACACAGAACTAAAGCTGTTTTGGTATTTCGGCTTATAAGTAAATAGGATAAGGGCCGTTGAGTGTTGCCAGCCGAAACAATGGCGTGTATTCACGATTGCTTTCCCAAAAGACTTAGTGTCTTTTTTCTTCTTTTTTTTCAGCTCCAGGTGGCCTTGGAAATTCGATAGACGGCACCAGGTTGACCATTGTGCTGCTGATAAGCGCTCTGTGCCTGCTGGTGTGCCTGGGCCTGGCGGCCTTCGCCTACATCCGCCGGCAGAGGACTTGATAGCAGCCAAGGACACCGCAGAACGGCTCGCAGACACTCTTCAAGTCGGCGAGAGACGAGCTATGTGCAGTCTGCTGGCTAATGCCCCATCCGTGCCAGGTAGCTTGCTTACAACAGTCGCAAAAAGCTGGGCTTATTACTCCACAAAGAGTTTGGTGTATTAGCACGATAGCACACTAGCGCGTAAGAGCACTGCAAATGTAGCCTGACATTAGCACGCGCGATTTCAGTATTCTGTTGCAGCCGCCTGGATCGGAGGCAACGGCACCGAATGCTAAAAAGTTGTGCTAGCGCAGCCCAAAGCTCCACCTAGAATTTCATCCAAAAACGGAAATCTAATAGTCCTGAAATAATTATTATATATATTATATATAATATTATATATATTATATATAATATTATATATATTATATATATATTATAAATATAAAAGTATGTGTAAACTACTCACTAAGACAACTGCAGGTTCAACACAATCACTAAACACAAAAGCAATACATTGTAACTGGCCAGAGATTCATAGATGCGACAAACCGTGGTATTTTCACCGCTTAGTTACTGTTGCTATGTCATCAAGCTGTTGCGAAGAAAGAGCGTGGAGCCAACATGATTCCACAGACAGATCAGCAATGAAATGAAATATTGAAATGAAATATTTGCATGGAATGGAATACGTTAATAATAAACATAATCAACACTACTCATGTGCTATGTAGTTTACATGCAGGTTTTGTTTTAGTTTTTTTTACAAATACACGAACTAATATTTGTTTATGATAGATCGGCAGCCAGCTAAGTCGATCGGTTTTGCTGCTAACATTGCTAGCTAGCTAGCTATAAATAGCCAAGTTCACTATATGTCATCTCAATTAAATATGCATTTTTGTAATGAATAAAAAAACGGTCCTCCTTTTTTCTTGTAATGTATCGAAAATTGGAAGTTGTGGTCCTTACAGCCAGCATATGTCACTTGAAATAGCCTTAATTTGTTTAACCATATAACATGTAGCTGTCGTATCCTATTTATGTGTTGATCATATTGTGTTGTGCACAGACTCTTATTATTGGCGTTAAAGAGCTTCACCTGCTGACTGTTTAGTGTAAATTCACGAGGTCGATTGGTTGAAAGGTTGGTTGGGAGAGAGAACACAGAGTTTTCATAGTTAGCTAGCAAGGTAATAATGATAATAAAAATACAAATAATTCTCTACTCCTAGCTTTCTCGCAAACCATTATTATTATTATTATTATTATTATTATTATTATTTATTTCATTATTATTATTTTTTTATAGCTATGATTATTTGTAAATTTGAAGAGCCCATCATGAGTTTTTCTCAATCTGTTCAATACAAAGCAGTCCCAAAAGGGGCGGCCTGTAGCCTGGTGGTTAAGGTAAATGACTGGGACACACAAGGCCGGTGATTCTAATCCCAGTGTAACCACAATAAGATCCGCACAGCCGTTGGGCCCTTGAGCAAGGCCCTTAACCCTGCATTGCTCCAGGGGAGGATTGTCTCCTGCTTAGTCTAATCAACTGTACGTCGCTCTGGATAAGAGCGTCTGCCAAATGCCAATAATGTAATGTAATGTAAAGGTAAATGATGTAAACCATGTAATGACATCACTCCGTGATGTACGCGGGGGGCGTGGTCAGCACCATGAAGATTTGGGTTTTTTATGGCACCGGAAACTTGAATCGGCAATTAATTTCCTGAATCGACTGAACCGAAATCGAACCGACCACCTCGATGTCGTAGCTCACACACAGGCCTGTAAAGTTAGAGGGCTACAATTCCAAAACGGTTCACTCCGTAAAACCCTCACATTAAAGTGCAGGCCGTCTGCTTTAATTGCATACATTTATCATATCAAAGTGTAGACTGTCAGCTTTAATTTGAGGGAGCATACATCCATATGGAGTGAGTCATGTAGGAAATTACAACCCTTTAAAATGGCTACGGATCTTATTTGAAGTGTGGCTGCAGTTGAAAATATAGTGATAGGAGTCATCAGAAATGGATAGCATTGTGGTGATGGTGAGGCGCTCCAGGTGTGCACTGTAACTTATTTATCCGCTGAACAGGTATGGGCATATATAATTTAACCCTATTCATCACTTCAAGCTGGCCTTATTGTTTTTTTTCTTTATGACTTTACTCTCTTTTTGTTTTCCTTTGAAGGAGAGCAGACACTGCTCATATGCAAAAGGTGTGTAAAGATCATATATGTTATCACATTTTGTTAGTTTGTTTCACTACTAAATATGGTGAATGGCAAATTGGTTGACATTTATATAGCATTTAGGGGTTAGGTGTCTTGTATCATGTAATCATGTAAGAAAATCAAGCATGATACAGTTCTATAACACAAATGTATTTGATATTTCATCTTCCTTAAATGTTTTTTGAAAATGCTGCACATTGTCTTTTTCTTCTAAAGGAGTTTGTGGGTAAACGTGGCCTCCATTACGATCTGTCAAAGAAATGTGTGGCCTCAGGATTTCACAGAGCTTCTCCTCACTGATAGTGTCAGGGGCCAATTTACACAACCTTGTTGAAGAAGCATCTTAAAAACACAAGCATTACCACAACACTGTTACTTACACCTGAAGGTCTAACAATCTGATACAGACTGTGTTATTTTTAGACACATTAAATAATATATGTATCTCATGTATTGTGTGATTGGTAAGGTTACCAGGACCGTATTGCACTCTTTTATGTCTGATGTGCTGATGTTCTAGACTGACTGAACTTTTTTGTATTTTTATTGTCATCATTTTTCATAAAAGCATCTGCCAAATAAATGTAATTTATACATACTGTATGTCTTTCATTCATTTTCTATGGAAACCACATACACACACTTGTTAATTATCCATTGTTAAACGTTTGTTGGCAAAGCTATGCATGTACAGAAGCATGGATAAATCCACCTGACTGATGCTCCATGATTCTTAAGAGTCCTTGAAGACACCCCTCTAAAACAATCACCCCTTCCTGACAACCAGGGACGTTTCCACCTAAGGTTCCACCTAAGGTTCCAACTAAGTGCAGTTTTAAATATAACAATATGACTGATAAGCAGGGGGAATTCGGAAACCGAAGTCCAGGAATGGTTGAATGATGACTCAGTTTCACAGTCTGAATGTGTCTACCTGGCTGGCAACACAACCCCACCTTTGTCCTAATTACATTTCAGCCGTTACTAGACTCTTAGCAGATTACAGTGTATTCCCTAGGTCAGGGATGGGCGACTCCAGTCCTGGAGGGCCAGTGTGTATGCAGGATTAACTCCAGTCCTGGAGGGCCGGTGTGTATTCACCTTGAGACCCAGGTAACCAGGTGAGGGCAGTTAACTGTGTAATCAAACTGCTCTAATTCATTAATTACATGCAGAGTAACAATGGAAACCAGCAGACCCTGTGGCTCTCCAGGACCAGGGTTGGAAACCACTGATTTAGACAGATGGATATTTATTGAAGCGGGTCAGGTTCAGTTTACTAGACAGAACGGCAGCTGTGAGCCACACCCAGGGACCTTTGAGTTACAAGCCTATATATCCGTGACAACGCTCCAATCTCAACGATCGGCTCAGGTTCCGCCTTGGCCTCCAGAGGCCAGGGAGTGCCCCGCGCAGGTGTTGTCACGCAAGGCTACTGCTCGTCTGTGAGAAAACCAGGGAAAACAATTCAGTTTCCACACACTGTGCAAGCCTGCGGCCTGTAGCGTAGCGGTTGAGGTGCACGACCGGAACCCGCAGGGTCGGCGGTTCGATTCCCGGTGTGGCCGCAATAAGATCCGCACAGCCGTTGGGGCCCTTGAGCAAGGCCCTTAAACCCTGCATTGCTCCAGGGGAGGATTGTCTCCTGCTTAGTCTAATCAACTGTATGTCGCTCTGGATAAGCGTGTCTGCCAAATGCCATTAATGTAATGTAATGTAAGCGTGAGATAAACCTTCCGTTTCTTACCTAACAATCTAGGCCATCCAATGACTCGTGCAACGATTAGCACTATTCATCGACTGCTATTCATAACAAACTTTCCCGTAGGGACCCAGAGCTGACATCTGCATAAACACATTTAAGCTCATGGCAATTTAGCCTCCGAGTCAGATCTCTCTCTGTTACTCTCTGTCCACAACCACTGTACTACAGTACCAACCTACAACCTTTTTTTTTTTTATATGGGTGTGAGAGAGGAGGGTTTGCACTTTTTGAGAGTATCTCATAGGCTCCAGTACACCAGACAAGCTCAGCAGAGCTTGAAAAATATGTGAATCCAAAACAATTAAATATGGATCCAGGTGTGATTCACATACCGCAACAGCATTTGGAATAACTGTACTCACCTCTGGGGAAATAGACTACTTATGCAGCTGTTAAATGTACAATAGTCAAGATTAAAACATTGTTACAATCCCTTCCTATCATTGAAAAAGGCTCACTTGACTCACCCTCTGCCAGTGTTGATAGTCCTTAAATTCGGGTTTCAAATTATGCAGTTGATGGGCCGGCACTCTGTACCAAAACATCGTATAGCTGTACAATAATTCAGGCTCATTGGTTGAAAATTGGTTCTAATTGCCACAGCCAATGGCGTCTGAACATCAGAGCGTTCCCAGAGAAGGTCGAGGGATAAACAGTGTTGTGGGTGTTTGTTGCTGCAATTCCTCTCTTGACCATCAGACATCCAAAATTATCCAAATATTGCACCTTTAAACCAATGGAAATATGTTTAAACAGAAGTGTTTAAACATTTTTAGAATGAACTGCTTCAGTGTCACTTAAAAGAAGAGAAATGTTGGAAAATAGCCTTTATTTAATTTCTTTACAGTGTTCCCACACACTCACTTTGTGTTACCACCATAAAATTGTCTTACCAAGAGAAAGGTGTAAAACAATTGTGTGCATGTGTGTATACACATAGATCTTCTGCATATATTATATACATGAAGGCATCGACATAACATCGGTCAGACTGAATTTTCGACATCCGGTGATGAAAAACAAAAAGCCCAGCTACTCTATACTGTGAGATTTTGTTGACACTTTATAAAATAAATATAACCGAGCATAATGGCCAATTGTCTCTCTCACTGTAAAAATAATAATGAAATAAAAGTTGGGGTGTACTGGACTGGGGACATAGTGGGGGAGGGGGTAAGGTGAGAAGGTGTAGATCAGCAGTGCACAAACATAAAAATAAAATAAAAAAGCACCTAATTGAAATGGTTAATGGTTCGTCAACGCCACCCATTGGCTGTTCAACACACAAGCTCAGTGGCTGTTTGACACGCCAGTCTAAAGTGGGATGTCCAGTGCCATCGGTGTCAGGACAATGAGCCCCTTTCAGGTGAGAGGCTGAGGCAACACCACAGCGGACACGTCATCAGAATGTTCTCAACCCCGCACTCTAATGCCGGCGTCACAATCACCACGGAGTTCTGGAACGCCGACCTCAGAGACTACTCTTCTACGGGTTACAGTCTGGGAATCAGAAGGCAAGTGTGTGCCTGTCTGGGACTGTGTTTGTTCAGAGCAGAAATAAATATGTGATTAAATTGCACCGGAATTCCCTGCTGAGGCTCAAAGGCATTCCACTGAAGAACACTGCTAATAAAAATCACATTGCGAATTGAGATTGCAGACCTCACTGCGTTTACAGCCCACCGTTGAAAACCCCCGTCAGCATGGCACTGTGTTTACCACAAAAATAAATATAGATTACAAAGATTACAATGCCAGTGTATGAATATGAATATGCAATTAATGGAAGAATGTAACGATGAACAAAAATTTGTTAAAAGGGGGACTGGCTGAAGGCCTCCCTGGGGCGTCACCGCAGACCCGTGGAACACGTCCACGTTCAGCGTAAACACGACATCACAGCAGGTGTCCATGTGACAGGTGCACGGTTCTCATTGAAAAAAAAAAACCCTCCTCAAGTATCCGTACGGCATTATCATGGAGGAGGAGGAGATCATGGAGATCATTATCATGGGAGATCATTATCAGGGAGATGCAGTGACCGACGGGTGAGACATCACACAGTCAGGCTGCAGACATGTGGATGTGGGATGTGGAGTCAAGATGTGGAGTCAGATGTCTGGTCAGCAGCCGTCCAGTCAGATGTCGATTATGACGAAGATCTCGGGCTTCTGCTTGTCGTGGACCTGCATGGCGGAGTACGTGATGGCCTTGACCTCGGTCCCCTGCAGAGAGAGCAGGCGGTCATTTTTTATTTATAAAAATTTTTTTCCTGATTTTTCCCTTTTTCTCCCAGTTTGGTAGCCAATTGTACCTCGTCTGATTCAATTGGAGGTAGTCGTATTAGATGTGCCGCCCGTACCCCGTCCCTCGGCGGCCCGGATGAGAGCGACGCGCCTTCTTCAAGCCGTCTCGTCTCGTGCCCGTTGCCGTGATTCCGAGGCGCCCGAGGTGCTTATTGTGCGGCGATCTAATAACCCTGCCAAGTCCCTCCCCTCTGGAGCAGCGAGCCAATTATCGCTGCCCCACGTGAGCCGGCCAAACTTGGCTTTTGGCGGGGCAGGCGGTCGTTTTGAAACGCTCCCCGCACCCCCTCTAACACGTTGCGCTCGTTGTTGTATAACTCCCAACAGGCTTCACACACGTGTTTTCCATTTACCCCCCGCCTCTAGAGCTACTGCTGCTCTTAATGCTGACTCAGGCACTCCTCCTCTCAGGAGAAGAGTGTCGGCCCAACGCCAGTGCAATGTACCGTAATGCAATGACGTGTAACGTCAGTTATTGTAAGGTAGTGTGACGTAGTGTAATCGAATGTAGTATTGTGTAATGTAGTGTAATATAATGTAATATATTACGCAATGTGAGGGGGTGCAATGTAATGTAGTGTAAGGTAAAGCATTGTAAAATAATCTAGTGTGGTGTAATGTAAAAAAATATAATGCAATGTGTATGGCAGCCTTCCCGAATCCTGCTCACTCCAGTCTACACCTGGGGCAGCCGGTAGCGTAGTGGTTAAGGTACATGACTGGGACCCACAAGGCTGATGGTTCGATCCCCGGTGTAGCCACAATAAGATCCGCACAGCCGTTGGGCCCTTGAGCAACGCCCTTAACCCTGCATTGCTCCAGGGGAGGATTGTCTCCTGCTTAGTCTAATCAACTGTACTTCGCTCTGGATAAGAGTGTCTGCCAAATGCCATTAATGTAGTGTAGTGTAATCTCCCCGATTTCTTATCTGTTGATAACTGTTGACTCTCAGACTCTTCACAATATACCTTTATTGAACCCCATGGGGTAATTTGTCCTCTGCATCATTAGGGGCAACATGGCTCAGGCAGTAAGAGCAGTGGTCTGGCAGTCGGAGGGTTGCCGGTTCGATCCCCCGCCTGGGCTGCGTTGAAGTGTCCCTGAGCAAGACACCTAACCCCCCAATGCTCCTGACGAGCTGGTCGGGGCCTTGCATGGCAGCCCATCGCCATGTGTGTACGACTGGGTGAATGAGAGGCATCAATTGTACAGCGCTTTGGATAAAGGCGCTATATAAATGCCAAGCATTGACCATTTAGGAGCAGCCACAGTGCAGCCCCTGGAGAGCAATGTGGGGTCAAGGGCCCAACGGCTGTGCGGATGTGGCTAGACCGGGATTCAAACCACCGACATTTACCCAGTCATTTACCTTAACCACTACGCTACAGGCCAGCCCATCTCTCAGCCCTTGGGTGTGCAGTAACCGCACACAGCACATGTTCAGGAAACGAAGCAAAATAACAGACTTGAGATAACATCTGCGGACAAAACATTCCCAGCCTCAATTCCTTTCTTCTTGTCCTTTCTACTTTTTTGTTTATCCTTTTAAATAAAGAATAATGCTGGAAGCCAAAGCACTGTTCTGAATCACCTTTTAATCAAATACGTTCCCTTCACCAAAAACAAGGCTGTCGCTTTAAACCGGCCAGTGGTGCGTTCAAGAGGGCGAACAACAACAGAAAAACTCTCTTTGCGGGGCGGTTACTGCCGACTGATTTTAAATGAACATTCCATTTAGTTCACCACCCAAGCCTTTTTAATACAAAGGTACGCGACTTAGGTCTGAGCAGGCGAGCGAGCTAGCATTCCTGTGATTTATTTTCAGGTTCCCTCCAAAAGTATTGGAACAGCAAGGCAAATTTCACATGGTACCATGGTTACCCTGCACTCCCCCACTGCTGGGAAAGGCTTGCAAATGCAATTAGTTCCTGGGAGTAGTGGATAAGTCTCGTTTTCAGGACAGCTGTAGTGGACAGTTAGGTCACGGTCTGATAACAGCTTAAGTTGCTCACGCTCCCATGGCCTGACTCACACACACACACCCAAACACAGCTTGGTGATTGGATATTTTGTTGGGCCAAAAGATACACGCCAGATGGTATCTCCCAAGAATGCAGTGCAAAGATTTGGTCCATTCAACCTCTTCCCTTCCCGAAGCCTGCTCACTCCAATCTACACCCGGGGCGTAGTGGTCAAGGTCGATGACTGGGACCCGCAAGGTCGGTGGTTTGATCCCCGGTGTAGCCACAATAAGATATTGTAGCCACAATAACATCCGCACAGCCGTTGGGCCCTTGAGCGAGGCCCTTAACCCTGCATCGCTCCCGGGGAGGATCGCCTCCTGCTTAGTCTCATCGACTGCACGTCGCTCTGGATAAGAGAGTCTGCCAAGTGCCATTAATGTGATGTAATGTAATGTATCAATGGCCGTCTCCTTTCCGTCTGAAAGGACTCGGCAGAACAGACAGACAGAAGAGCGATTCCTGGAAGCAGCTTTTGGCGCCTCTTTTCTTGGGGATTTAGACAAGAAGAGGTCGGTCAGGTGGCAGTGGGAGAGCCGGCCCTTCAGCATCTCAGCGACCACATGCCTTACCGCCATTTAGGGTCAGTGTCTATTTCCAGGACAACATCTGCGGTTATGACGGTTCAGGGATATAAGAGTTTTTCCTGGAAGGGTTAGGAGCCATCCGCCTGCTGCTATCCAGATGTTGCCGTTTTTATCTCGAGCCGAGGTGATTTGGCGAGTACGTTTGGCACTACGCCGCTTGGCGATCTTGTATACCCAGGTAACCATAGGCAGCAGCTTTCTTGGCCTCACTGGCCCGTCAAAGGCCCTCCTCTCTCACCTCTTCAGCTCTTGATCCGCGTTTTTGTCGGACATCTTCGGCGTCACAAGGAGTGGTAGAGACTTAGGGTTCAGTAGCTTTGCTTTCAAGTCGTTTCCTCTCTTCAATTTCCTGCCGATATCCATTCTTTGGCCTTCTCTCAGTTCTCTGAAGCCAAGTTTTCTGTTTAGTCTCTTCCATTTTAGAGGCAGCATCCAATAAGCTGAAGAGGTTTCTGAGTTCCGCAAAACAAACTCTGTTTGTTTTGTTTTTTGTTCAGCTATGTCCGCTTTCCTCCGTCGCTAGTCTTGTGGGACCACCTTTTTCAAGTCGAGTTGAGCTTGATGTTGGCAGCTCATTGTAGTTTCTATAAGAGTAGGTGTTTTTATAGGGTGGCATTGTTAGCACCACGCCCAACACCACCAGAATTTGGAGGACGAATGTGCTGACTTTCACCTGGTGCCTCACCTGAGACCCATCTGGTATGATTAAATCTATCAGATGCCAGGGGCAGCCCCAGCATAGCTCTCAGGGTATGCAAACCTCTTCACCATGACAAGGTAACAGCACAGTGAGAGAGACATGCAAACATGCCCAGACATACACACACACGCGGGCACATTCACACAGACATACACAAACACACAAAATGATATACACACGCACACACCCACCTGAGGGTGTTTTGCCAGGCTGAACTCTTCCCCCCATCTGCGAGCACACAATTAGAGAGAGAGAGAGAGAGAGAGAGAGAGAGGGGGAGAGAGAGAGAGAGAGAGGGAGAGAGGGCGAGAGAGAGAGGACATGAGTTAAAGGATCTAACAGATGAGGATTTGGTTATGTCCTCAGTCATGCAGTGCTGCTGAATAAGGGACACATCGCACCTTGACCAAATGTTTGAACAGGTGTTTGCCCACCCCTCTCATTGTGTTTGAAGGTTTTGTTTTTCACTTCCTATTTTAGTTATGTCTCTTTTCTCCTGATGTGCTCAGTCGTACGGGTGCTCTCTCACGACCGGATGGGCTGGATTTCTTTCGACTTGTACTGTAGAATAAAGGAGCCTTTTACAAATGAGCCTTTTTTTCTTTTTTTCTTTTTTTTTGTAAGAATAGCATTCTGTGGATGAAAGTGGGGGAAAAGCAAAACGGCCTGTAATAAAAAAAAAAACTTCCAGAGTCTTCCAACAGCAAGACCCTCTGCCAACGGGCGGCGGAGCTGCCAAACCAGGGAGCCACAGGCCCTAGCGTGACACTAATGTCCAAATGTTTTCAAACCAGCTGGAGAAAATTACCCAGCCCGGAGGCACAGCTGCGGATTGCTTTCTGCTTTCTTCCCTTCTGCCAGCAGGGCATACCACAGTGGCAGGAAAAGGCAATCAAAAAAGTTATTTTCAGTCTCATTGCGACTTTCGTTCCGACTCGACAGACTTAATGTACTAGTTCTCGTCTTTGTGGTCATCCCTAGCACTTAGGGGGCGACGTTGGCTCAGGCGGAGGGTTGCCGGTTCGATCCCGCCCTGGGTGTGTCGAAGTGTCCCTGAGCAAGACACCTGACCCCTAAAATGCACCTAAACGAGCTGGTTGGTGCCTTGCATGGCAGCCAATCGCCGTGTGTGTGCGAGTGTGTGTATGAATGGGTGAATGAGAAGCATCAAGTGTACAGCGCTCTGGATAAAGGCGCTATATAAATGCCAATCATTTGCCATCGACTTCCGTACTTCCCTCTTGGATATTTCAGCGCACTTGTCCCTGGTGATAGGCATGCACTTTGTACTATATTGCGTGTGGCTCTGGGGAAGACCGTAATGTATTATCGTCCCTGGTGATAGGCATGCACTTTGTACTATATTGCGTGTGGCTCTGGGGAAGACCGTAATGTATTATCGTCCCTGGTGATAGGCATGCACTTTGTACTATATTGCGTGTGGCTCTGGGGAAGACCGTAATGTATTATCGTCCCTGGTGATAGGCATGCACTTTGTACTATATTGCGTGTGGCTCTGGGGAAGACCGTAATGTATTATCGTCCCTGGTGATAGGCATGCACTTTGTACTATATTGCGTGTGGCTCTGGGGAAGACCGTAATGTATTATCGTCCCTGGTGATAGGCATGCACTTTGTGCTATATTGCGTGTGGCTCTGGAGAAGACCGTAATATATTATCGTCCCTGGTGATAGGCATGCACTTTGTACTATATTGCGTGTGGCTCTGGGGAAGACCGTAATGTATTAACGTAATGAGCATCGTGGAAGTCACTCTGGCTAAATGACCATGGTATACCGACTGCAGGTGTTGTAGGGGAGGAACCCAGTTCAAGCGGGATCAGTTTCGCTGAGGGAGTGCCTGTTATTTCAAGGTTTACCACACACTCCATTATGCTCCCAAGCCATTTATTGCAACAAAGAAAAATACATTTTGAAATACAAGGATTTCCTCACAGTATACACCCTTCAGAAGAGACACTGTGTCGAAACCGCGAGTTTCTGCAAGAAATGACCCGGGATTGTAAGAGTGTGACTATTTTTCTCCTTCATGAATGTAAAAAAAAAAAAAAAAAAAAAAAAAAAACTGGAGCAAATGTTCGTCTGCGTTTTGCCAAACTCAGAGGTCCTTCTGTATAATCCAGTCAGAATGGACCCCAGTACTGTGCTCGTGTACGGGCTGTACGTGTCCTGGTTTTTGGCGACCGGTGATCTGGGGCCTCATTTATAAAACTGTGCGTAGGATTCACGTCAAAAGGTTGCGTACGCATGAAACCCAGGACGTGCGTACGCACAAAAATATTCTGATTTATAAAACAGTGCATACGCACGTCCCACGCCAGTTTTCCTTTATAAATCACAATCAACTCTAAATGTGGCGCACCTTTGCCAGCTTCATGTCCCGCCCACAGTTGCCTATAAATAGGCAGTGCAACACCCCTAGTGAATATGCATTTCACAAAGACGACAATGGCAAACGCTGAAAAGAAGGCCAAGAAAAGGGATTTCAGCCTCTGAAAAGCTACAGGCGTGGGAATTATCCTGATTGATTGTAAATGACGAACAGTTCTGCACAACGAATGTGATGATGGCGATGATAATAACAATAATAATAATGATAATAATACACGTTATTTGTCTAGCACCATTGAAAACACAGTTACAAAATTAAGAGATAAAATGAACAAAAATCCATAACAATAAACACATTATAAAACATAATATATGAATATGATAACAACATATGAAACTATGCACTCGTATCTGCCCGACTGACGCATTGTAAACGGCATCAGTGCAGCGTAATTTGTCCGACTGTTCACCATATTATTTATGAGAATACATTTAATAAGTGCGTACGCATGGGTCAGAGACCACACATTTTCCCGTCAAGTTCTTTTTCATAAATACCGAAGTTTCCCTAGAAAGTGGCGTACTCATTCTTTTGTGCATACGCAACCTTTATAAATGAGGCCCCAGATATGAACTAGGCACTTTATAATGCGTAAGTGCGGTTAGCAACATCGGTTTCCAGGCCAGATCCACAGGCCAGACGATCCATCTAAAGAATGGGGTTACAGCGCACCGCCTCTGCAGTCCACGCAGTCACAAACAAGCCTCAAAGGAAACGTTACCACTAACCGCCATGGGGTCGGCCACTTCCCGAAAAGGGGGGAGGGGGTACCGTTCATCATGACTTTACAGAGGGAACAGAGCAGGCCCAGAAAGCCACCATGGAAACTGTCACCAGGGCGACGGAACACATTAAAGACACACTACGGGATGAACATTCAAACAATAAAACACGAATACGCTATAGGCAGTCACTTTACACCAGGCCTGGTGCAGTGCTTGACTGACGCAAAGCCCAGTTTAGTAAAGGCCAGAGACTAGGACCTCTAACCTGTCACATACACCGGTATCACACGTGTATTACTGTCTCTTGTACAACCAACACGTAGTGAAATGACTGGCAGCAAGCTCTTGTACATAAAACAATACATACAGCGTCGGAAACACTAAACACAGTGTAGATATTAGACACTATAAGAGTACTGATGTGTATAGGAGTTGCGTTTAGCTAAGCAGTGAGCACATTAAGTATGAAAACTCACCCCACCCCTATTCACAGAGAGAGTCACACAGCATTTGGGAGGTGTGGTCAAAGTGACCACAGTACGTTTGTTGTCCCTGTTTTAAATGCATCACATGATTTTGGTATGAAATTAAATTAGAGCAAAACATTGCCGTGTGTAATTTTAGCCAGAGTGGAGACTCAAAATAACTCCCCGTGCATGTGTGCATGCATTCATTTATGAAATATTAAGGCAAATTGCAGTGTCCTTATAATGCATTTTTTAAGAATATGTTTAATGAGGCAACCGTGCCATTGTAGTTCATACCCACTTTTATGAATTGAGTAAGCAAAGATATTTTGGGGATAGTATGACTTTTGGTGACAAAGGTCTTCGAAGATTTGGATAATCTGTGGCACAGCACTGCACTATAAGATCATCTGTTGCAGGCCAGCGGAGAATGGGCGCCCCCTCTATAGACAGTTTTTGCTCCTTTTTCTACTACTCTGCAAAGCTTCTTTGTGACAGTTTTCGGGTGGGAGGCTATGCAAATTAAGTTGTGTTGTATTGTACTGTATTTCATTTGGGTTGTGCTGGATAAAGTGGACCTCTGTGTGGAGTTCTCGTTTGCATGTTCTCCCCGTGTCTGTGTGGGTTTCCTCCGGGTACTCCGGTTTCCTCCCACAGTCCTAAGACATGCAGGTTAGGCTGATTGGAGAGTCTAAATTGCCCATAGGTATGAGTGTGTGAGTGAATGGTGTGTGTGCCCTGCGATGGACTGGCGACCTGTCCAGGGTGTATTCCTGCCTTTCGCCCAATGTATGCTGGGATAGGCTCCAGCCCCCCTGCGACCCTGTTCAGGATAAGCGGGTTAAGATAATGGATGGATGGATGGATGGATGGATGGATGGATGGATGAAGTGGTGATGAAATGGGAAGAGGCGGACAGTTTCCCAGGCCGCTGGGACCTACCCAATGGAGCGTATCCGGAAACGCACGCGGTCAATGCTCAGAACCTTCACCTCCTGTAAAGTGCAAATGTGTCCATGTTACACTACATTACATTACACTACACTACATTACATTACACTACATTACATTACATTATTGGCATTTGGCAGGCGCTCTTATCCAGAGCGACATACAGTTGATTAGATTAAGCAGGAGACAATCCTCCCCGGGAGCAATGCGGGGTTAAGGGCCTTGCTCAAGGGCCCAGCGGCTGGGCGGATCTTATTGTGACTACACCGGGGATTGAGCCACCGACCTTGCGGTCATGTATCGTAACCACTACGCTACAGGCCGCCCTGTGGATGTTAATGTCGCAGGCCAGGGCAGGCAGCGTCATGGCGTACACCCTTTTCATGACGCACACTTAGCTCAGAGGATTTGGGACAAACTGCCATGAACCCATTACACCCTGACAGGAAACACGGCTGGATCCCACCCTTACAGACACAGTATGAACTGAACATGCGTTCAGATGAATTATATCATCAGCATACTTCCACTTTACAAAAGGCTTTTTTCCAAATATATTTGCTCTTTTTTCTGCATTCGTTTGTCAGTAGAAAAGAGCAAATCCAAGCATTAATATTCATTAAATGTCCAATTTAATTAAATAAAGGAAAGTAACAAACTAAGCAAACAAGCGGTTTCCGATCCTGGCAGTCTGGGGTTATTTGGAGAGCCAAAAGACAGTGAGACAGCCAAAATCTGCAGAAGAACTGTTCTCCGATACGTTCGGAACAACAATCTTCTTATATTTCTTGCAGTTTTAAAAGGTGAATGGTGGTCACAACAAATATTGATTTGATTACCTTTACTGCTCTTTATAGTAAATTTTGCAATATTTATAAAACATATTAATTGAATTTTATTTATTTATTTATATTTATATATATTTTTTAGACTCTTCGCTTCACGTAATAAAATGTGAAAGTCTCAAAATATCTCTAAAATGTACTATTTATTCCCCTAACGCTGCATCAATTCTCTGGGATACACTGACCTGCACTTTAATTTCCTCAAAAGGCCAGCAAGAATAACATTTATTTCGTGAGAATTTCTCATCTCATCGGCTTGACTGGAAATTTCAGTGTGTTATTCCAGAAGTTTCATTATCCTGCAAACCGGAAGAAGACCGGAGAGATGTTCCTCAGGGCGCATTTCCACACTCACGCTGGGACACGTTGTGTCGTCTGCAAATCCCCCGGTATTAAATGGCACATCCCCCGGGCTCACAGAGAGGTAACATGAGGTCAGGGGGGAGGGGGAGGGGGAGGGGGAGGGGGAGGGGTCAATAATAAGTGCAGTGCAATGATGAATAATAAAGTTATTTAGCTGACGCTTTTATCCAAAGCAAGCTACAGTTGATTAGACTAAGCAGGGGACACTCCCCCCCCCCAGGAGCAATGCGGGGTTAAGGGCCTTGCTCAAGGGCCCAACGGCTGCACTGATGTTACTGTGGCCACACAGTAAGGCTTGAATCACTGACCTTCCGGGTCCCGGTCCTGTACCTTAGTCATAAAACTTTCTCTTATTTCGTCATCTGGCAGACGCTCGTAAACCGAAGCGATTTACAAGTGTGTGAGTTCTTCATAGTGATGTCACCAGGGTGGGGGCAGGGTACGGGGGTCTGGGCTGACTGCACCCAAAGTCATCACTGCCCCACCCCCGCCCGGAGCACTACTCCAAAGTCATAACACTGCCTGACATCATCATGCCCAGACGTTAACATCATCTTGAGCAAGGCCTAACTGTGAAAAAAGGCTCTGGGGCTTAACAAAAAATGTTAAACACAGCCATTACATTACGTGGTATTTAGCAGACGCTCTTATCCCGACAACAAACAGCCAACAACACACCATACGGACTGAGTCACTCTGCAGCGTGGGGCACCCCTGTCTGGGTTTATCGTACTCCGCGTGAATCGCCCAGACCATAGGAACACCCCCAGTTTAGTAAAGCCCAGTTTAGTAAAGGCCAGAGACTAGGACCTCAGCCTTACTCCCCTGACTGCAGCCTGCCCAACTCCCTTTATTTCCTGTGGTTAAAAAAATTTTTTTTTAAAAATGTTTGGACATTTTCTAAATATTCTGGAGCGAGATGGAAGCCCTTCAGGATTCGGGCGGGGCCGCTCCACACAGGGCCTGGCACTGAAAGGATAGCATGGGTTGTTGTTGTGTGCTGCAGGGTGGTGATCACCATTTTCCATTCCGCCCGGAAATTACAGTCAAGGCTGGGAAGAGAATCAGTAGGGGGCCCCCAGCCTGACGTAAAAGCTAGTAATACCTCTCTTTAAAAGGGGAAAACCCCACTGTTAAGGACCTTGAAGCGGGGGTGATTACTCGTAACACGACACGACACAACGAGAACACAACACAACGAGAACACAACAGAATACAAGACAACACAACACAACGAGAACACAACACAACACAACACAACGAGAACACAACAGAATACAAGACAACACAATGCAAGGACAACACAACGAGAACACAACAGAATACAAGACGACACAACGCAACGAGAACACAACACAACACAACGAGAACACAACAGAATACAAGACAACACAACACAACACAACGAGAACACAACACAACACAACACAACGGGACGACAGCACAACGGCGACAGGCTATTCAGCTCAGGAGCGCTCCAGTCCTACCCGGGGGACGAAGAAAAGATCTGCGCTGAACTTAAACAGCCAGTCGTCCAGAAAGTGAAAGAGAAGGGATTCGAAATCGTCACCTGGAAAGAGCGAGAGATGGAAAGAAAAGGAGGAGGGGACACAAAGACATACATTTTGAGTGAGTGGTTGAGACAGAAAAAAAATAATAACATTTTTAAACATGATTCCATTACCTACTCCACACCAGGGGACACAGCAGCCATGTTGTGTTATACTCAAATTTCAGTATGCTGGAGAATGTTTGGGGGGGGTGGGGTGGGGGTGGGGGTGTTTACTCAGAACCCAGAAGGGCGACACTACGGTCAACTTTCCTTTTCAATGCCCAAAAAAAACTGATGTCATTTCCACTCTCTTTAACTTTCACACATGACTCACACAATGAGGAGAATGCGGGGGGCGGGGTTGCGGGGGGGGATGCTCCGGGCCAAGACAAATCCCGCAAAAACTCCCCCCTGCACCTCACATGGTGGGAAGGATGGCGATGGTGTTTTTTCAGCTGCCAGAAGTCACCACAGGTCAAGAAGCACACGAAGGCAGCCTTACTGGCAAAGACGGCCCAGGCCGCTGACAAACCACAGTGCTACCGCTTCCCTGAACTGGCCAAAACATCTAGCCATACACATCTTGGCTCAAAGAAACCAAACAAAAATGTAAAACCAAATATATACACACATATTTAAACTCTGTGATTTAAGTATCACCTTTAACCTCCTAAGACCTGGCGTACACATGCGTGGACTCCACATTTTGGGCTGTACAACCATAATACTTCATTCTTAAGACCGAGAGTCCACATATGTGGACATCATTTTTCTCAAAAACTACATCATGTCAAAAGATGATGCTTAGTTTTTATACTTATCAGGTCCCAATAAGCCCAAATAGCAAAGAGAAATTAAAAATGCATACCAAAAAAGAGTGCGGGTCTTAGGAGGTTAAAGACATCAAAATGAACTTTTTCCTCAATATAGCCCATTCTCCATACAAACATTTCTTAAAGTATATATTCCAAAAAAATGGTGTAATATTTGCGTACAAGAGTTGAAACGTTTGTCCTGGCCTTACACCCCTGCTAGGCTTGCCAAACTTAATCCTTCTGGGATATTCCTGAAGGGAATCGGTCGGTGCCAGCCAGAGTAAGAGCAACAGCGTATCAGACAAATCAAGAGGGCAGCGCCACCCAATGCCACCTAAGCAACATCTAAAATAGGGGCTGCCCAGCCTCTGCAACAGTCAAGAGAGGAACTGCAGCAACAAACACACTCAAACCACAACACTGATTAACGCTCCCTAGGAATGACTGCCACCCAAGGAGGGGCAGGACAGGCAGTAATCAGTAAATGACAGATGACTCCTGCCTTCTGGATAATCAAATCCCTCAGGAGGCCTTGAACAAAGGGCCTTTCTATTTCCTCTGGGCCTCTCTCTCTCTCTCCCACACATGGGCCAGTGCACTCCATTGGGCATAACACAAACACACTGCCTGCACACCATGCTGAAAATACTCTGGAATAAGTTGGGTCACTTTCAGGTTTTCCCGTTTGGCTTAGGCAACGGGCAAAGAAACGAAAGACGTGACCGTGGAATATATTTACACTCTCACGGGGTTGCAGGACTGTGCCCTTCCCGTGCAACGCAGGAAACTGAAAAAAAAAAAAAAAAAATTTAAAAAGAAAGAAAAGAAAGAAAAACTTTTAACAGGTTACTATAAATGGATTTGTTGTTGCAGCATTCCCCCACATCCGCGTCTGTTTCCTGCCAGCTGAGAAACAGAGGTCCCCTTTCATTCCAGCTCGTGTTTGCATACCCCACCCTTACTCCGAAACACCAGTGACAGCACAGGAAGATACGGAGGCGACGCAAACCAGTCTGTGAGATAACAGACAATGACAAATACACGGTGTGTGTGTGTGTGTGTGTGTGTGTGTGTGTGTGTGTGTCAAGCCACTATTTTAGCTCATTATCTGAACTGACTCAGAATAATGCATTTACCTCAGAATTAGAGGTAAATACAGTATCGGGGGATAAACTGTGTTGAAATGGTGCCACCTAGTGGTTGTAGCGGTGCAACTACAGCACCGGGCATCAGCCTGCGGCGCTTGGCCATCTCTCTCACCCTCCGACTCCACCTGAACCGTATCGATGGGCTCCACAGTCTCCGTGTCAGTCATGTAGCCGAACATCGCCATGGCGACCTGCTCAAACGCTTCTTCCATAGAGTCCCCCCAGGAATGCAGCCTACACAATTACAGACAGTTACAGACAAAATGGCTCCATACAATGCAGTAACAGACAACAGTTACACACAAAATAGTACCAGGCAACACAATCCGAAACAACATGAACAAGAAAAAGCAACAGTAAAAATAAAATAAAAAGCATAGCGACAAACAAAACAAGAAACCCAAATCACAAAAACACAAACAGCACAGCTCTGGGAAGAGGCAAAAACAGGGCAGCAGATTGGACTAGTTCCTCTCACAGTCCTGTCAATCATTACAGGTTACCATTGTTACTCACAATGCAAATCTACACATGATTCACTGCCCAAACCTGGACTAATGAGAATACTGAGTTCTCACAATGTTCTGCTGAACTCGCATTATAAACCATTTCTACGGAAATTTGCACACTTGTTGACAATTTGAAGCTAAAAAAACCAAACAATTCTGACAATATTCACTGCAGAACTCATTTATATGAGTGGCCATTTTAAATAGCAACGTTTTATACATTCTGAGGGACCTTTTTAAAAATAATACAATAGTTGTACAGTAGTACAATATAGATATTATCTATATTGTAGATAGCGTATGTTTCAAATGGTATTTATCCCAGGTCTGCTGGTACATAAATGAATCATATGCATGGTTTTACATCACAAATGCAAACCCACTTACTGAACGTCAGCCGTGTGGTCCAGGTCTGAGGAGAGAGAGGAGGGGACATATTCAGTTAACAAGACTCATTTCAACAACTAAACTTACGGCCAACACAAACGTGCACAGAAGCCACCAGCAATGCAAATTAAATCCGGTCCTGTGAAGTCTAGAAAGGCTAGTGGCTCTACCTAATTACACTGTCAATAATGCTATAGGCGATATATTAATCAGAAATACAGTCAGGTCCATAAATATTGGGACATCGACACAATTCTCATCTTTTTGGCTCTATGCACCACCACAATGGATTCGAAATGAAACAAATAAGATGTGCTTTAACTGCAGACTTTCACCTTTAATTTGAGGGTATTTACATCCAAATCAGGTGAACGGTGTAGGAATTACAACAGTTTGTATATGTGCCTCACACTTTTTAAGGGACCAAAAGTAATGGGACAAACTAACAATCATAAATCAAACTTTCACTTTTTAATACTTTTACATTTACATTTTTGTCATTTGGCAGACGCTTTTAATCCAAAGCGACTTACAAGTGCATAGGTCCTACCACAAGTCAAAGCATCACATCCATAACTAGGAAAATACACATGGAATGCTGTTCTAAACATATAGTGATCATTATAAGTGCCATTTATTTATTTATTATTATTATTTTTTGGGTAGACAAGGAGGATAGGGATATCAGAAAGGGGGGGTGGGGGAAATCAGGAGGGAGGACTAAGGTACTCCTTAGTCCTCCTTTGGTTGCAAATACTTGGTTGCAAATCCTTTGCCTTGCACTTCTTTGCCTTAAAAAACTCTTTGGTTGCTTTCGCAGTATGCTTCGGGTCATTGTCCATCTGCACTTTGGATCTCATATTGAGAGTTGACAGCAACAGATTCCAAATGCAAATAGCACACTTGAAATGAACTCTAGACCTTTTATCTATTCCTTGTAAATGAGATAATGAGGGAATAACACACTCAATCAATATTCTGACCCTCCCATTTGCATGTTGCAGCAGGAATTGAGATTACTCAGACCAGGTGATACGTTTCCAGTTAATCATCTAGGTCTGGGTGACTGTGTGACAACTGTAGCCACATCTTCCTGTTTTTAGTTCTCTCTCAATATCTGGCACCAACAATGACACTTTGATCAAACCTCTTCACCGTGTGAGCGTAATTTAGGACGCAGGCTACACTGCATTCGGGTGCAGCCACCTTGACGAGAGGTGTATCTACTAAAGGTGACAGCTGAATGTATAATGCGTTTAAGTAGCAAGTTCAACAGAATCCAATAGCAACAGGCGCATTCACTCGCGTTAACCACGAACTACGTAGCCAACAACCATGACATATAGTGGCTTGTCATGGAGCTGAATAACCAGTTCGGTGGGCACTCAAATTACAACTAGCTAGCTAACTAGATATATAGCTAGCTACCCAGCTAAAAACACGTGAAAAAACATGACTCACATTCATACTTCTTGTTGATAGGAGGATATTTTGCCTTTGTTGCTTTCTGTGCCTCCGTAAGATCTAGTTCGCGATCACTCATTTTAAATTTTTTAGTTTTTAGTTTAATTCACCGTGGTAACTTCAATGAAACTCCAAATGCCTCATTAAAAAAGTGGATGAATCAATCCAGGAAGTGGTGATTCCAAAACCTCCGGAGCATTTAGCGCTTAGTTAGTTTCAAAATAAAAGTTTGCTATATAATAAAAGCATGGAAATTGTCTGGGATATTTTACTTAACTGTAATTATTTTGGACACGCACAAAGATGAAACTAAAACGAAATATACTGTATATGCTATTGATATTAATTATTGATACTGATAGGTAACTGCCAAAGCGCTCATCTCTGCAATTTCAATTACATACAGTCCCAATTAATTCACAAAATTTGCACTCATTGTTGATGATAATGGATGGCAATACTAAAACCTCAATACTGAATACGGAAAATATGTAGATTGTGCCTACCTCAGGATTAAAACGGAAAATTTGACGTTGTTTAAGAAGGAAGAATAAAGAGAAGACACGTTTTCATGTTTGTTGGTGTGGCAAAGCAGCCTTAAATTTGATTTTGTATCAGATTGACATTGGAAATGCACAAGTTTATGAAATTAGAAAGAGCGGCAAAAAGGCACGGAAAATTGGTGAAATTAATCTCTTTTCCGCTTCTAGTATAGCGTCGGGAAAATTACCAGAATCCCCGATACAATTAATTTGACGTAATTTTACATGAATGCATGAATTAATGAATAAATCAATTAATTAATTAAAATAAATTAATGTAAAATTAATTGCATCGGGATTAATTAATGAATTAATAAATGGACTCATATATCAGAGAGACACACTGGATGGACCAGTGAGGGTTCCCTAGCGTTGCCGTGGTATCACTTTGTAACTCAAACCACTGTGAGACTCTGATGTGTGGTCAATTTAATTCATTGCATCTGAACAGCATTAAAGACCTATGGCCATATCACCTAATCCACATTTCTGTGTTAATGTGAGGCGTATTGACATCCTTATGGCCCTGGGAACAAACACTCGTATCAGTCTTTCTGAGATCTGTCATTGGAGGAGGGGTCGCTATGACGCCCGAGGACTTGAGGACCCTTAGGACTCAACGTGCCATATTCAAGTTTGAACAGAAGAGGCGGACACACAAGTCAGGTTTCTGCTGGGAGCAACTGTTTACACTGCACCATAAAATAATATGACACATTTTACATTGTTTTTTTGTTTTGTTTTTTTCTAACAGCAATGTAATATACTGAACATTTATTGAAATAGCCCCTTTCAGATATGCCATTATATGAAACAGACACACACACACACAAACACACAAACACACACACACACACACACAATAACACACACAAACACACACACGAACACACACACACGCACACGCACAAACACACACACACACACACAAACAAAAAAACACACACAAACACACACACACACAGACACAATAACACACACAAACACACACACACGCTCACACACACACGCACACCCTGACACCACACACATACAGACACAGACACAGACACACACACACACACACACACAAGAACTGCTTTTACGAGTAAGGAACTTAGGTCAAATTAATATTTTCTAACAAACGACACAAGATGGCGCTGGAGTTTTTTCCTGCTGGGGACGAGTGAGACTTTGATAAGCAGCGAGGGAGGGTGGAACTGACAAGCTTCGGCTTGTATACAGTATGTAAGGGATAATGCCTGAGGGGCTGAACACTATGCAGGTTGAATACCTGCTACAGAGGTAGTGGTTAAGCTGAGTGAGACTGGAAAGATTAACATAGGGATCCAGACATTTTCTGGAAACTTAATTTCCTCTGAAATGAAATAGGCATACATACACACATACAGTATATAGAAGCGTGCAATTTGCTGTTTTCAGTAAACGGATTGGTTTCCCTACAGGTCAAACTGAAGTGGGCTAATATCTCCCTCTATTGGATTTTGTGGGTTGTTGCATCATTTTACTTTCAATCCAAAGCAACAGGATGCAAGAAAAATAAGTATTTTTCATGCCAATAAAGCTTACTGACATTGAAATTGCTAAATTGAGAGAGAGAGAGAGAGAGAGAGAGAGATGTGAAAAATTTAAACTCGTCGAGACGTGCAGGCTAGCCCGTCCCTCTCCGTGCCCATCCGAGGCGGCGGTCATTACTCAGCTAATGGCCCGATGTCGCGGCAGCGCGATCTGTCAGGCGACGAGGTGTGAGAGACGCGCAGGTACCGCTGTAGAGCTGGGGCCGTCATCATCAGGTACTGTTCATCGAGCATCCGCTCGTTAATACGCCGTTAAGACTGCGTGCTCATTTTTTTTTTTTAATCGCAGAGAAAAGGAGCACATCGTTCATGCTGAGGTGAATGATTTAATGTGCCAGGCTTCGGGATTAACAGGTGTTTCGTGTTTAGGTGAACTGGAAGAGCGATTGCCGGTTAGTCGTTTTTCTTTTTCTTTTTTTGTTGGCTGCACTGGCTAGGCCTGCAACTGAGCCGCTTAACAAATCGAGATCACACGAAAAAAATATCTGGATACTGATTGGATGATTCACGAAGGTTGATTCGCATCCCCTGAAATTACCAACCCTGGGGTAAAATCCAGATATGACCAGCTTGAAATACCGACTACCAGCTGTTTCAAAACATAGCTTGAGCTGGTCAAACCATGTTGAGTATGGAGCCGGTCTAACTCGTCAACCAGCTCCCAGGTGTTTCAAAACATAGCTTGACCAGCACATAACCAGCTTGACCAACTTTATGGCCAGCGTGGCCATGCTAATTGACCAGCTCATAAGAGCAGCTGTGTAAAAGAGTGTGCTAAAGCTACCCGGATGACACGTGACACACTACATTCTGTGAAATATCACAGTGTGTGAACACTGGACACTGTTCTGGCACGGGTATCCCATGGTGCATTGGGCTAGGTCACGAGCCAAGCAAACCGAAGCCAAAGTGGTGAAAGAGTTGAACAATTTAAACACAAGCATTGCCTTTAACATTGCTTAGTGGAACATCAAAGGATATGTTTGTGTTTGAAATCTCCTGTTTTCATTAAACAAAGTCCCTTCAGCTGTCTGCTGTCATCAGCAAGTGGCACATTCTCTGATGACGTGGTACGTTAGAAAGTCCATCTTACGTTTTGCTTGTATACTAGAGCTGCCTTGTGTACGCCAAATGATAGTATTCATGTATAGTGTGTAGTCTGTAGTGTTTGATTTTGGACACAGCCCTTGCCTTTTTCTTCTTCATCACTGAGACGCCTTACTCCAAAGAGTAACTTCATTTGTTACACAGACAGTACTGTGCGGAAGTCTTAGGCTCCGTAGACTTTATGATATATATGTTTATTTGTTTGTGTGTGTTAGTATAAAAGAACACATTTGAGATTTCCAAATATTCATTTTCCAAAAGACATTTTGGTATTTCATTTTTTAAAAAGTAACATATTACTGTAAGCAATTTATTACTTTTTACATAAAAACTTGATCAAGGCTGTCTGCGATCAGAAGCAAGGAGCCAACCAAAGTCTGCAGAAGAACTGTGGCAAGTTCTCCTATATGCTTGGAACAACCTATCTGCTGATTGTCTTATAGAACTGCAGGACAGTGTTGGCTATCCCAGAAAAGCGATGCAGTTTTAACGCCAAGGGTGGTCACAGAAAATATTGATTTGATTCAGTTTTTAACTATTCTACCAAATGACTAAAATGTAATGTAAAATGTATAGTACATTTATTTAGGACCTGTCATTGAATTATTTTTTAAAGAATCTTATCTCTACAGAATGTTATACAGGTGCCTAAGATTTTTGCACAGTACTGTATACTATATATTTACCAGTATTATATTATTATTATATAATATTATATATTTAATATGTTTAGCTCAACTACAAACAACAAGCACATCATCTGGACCGAGAACAAGATGTGTATCACAAAATAAAAATAACAAAAACAAAAACTGCTTGACTTGTTCGACCAGTTTTCTGAGTGTCTGACCTCACCTGAACCTCTTCTCAGGAATCCTCACCTGTAGACTTACTGATTAAAATGCAGTAAGGTAACAGAATTCAACGTCGACAATAAACACAGTAAATACAGTAAAATGGCAAATTACCTCAATTTTATTTTCATTTCAATGCAGGAAACGCTTTGAGGGGGATTACTGTGTATCAGTCCTGCTGACTATTTGAGCCACATTCTAGGTCATCCTGAGTGGATAGTCTCTCTAGTCAGCAGAAAAGAAAAGTTGCATATAATCTATATGCTTCGAAAATTGTAACGGTCTCAAAGTTTATTGTATTCTCAAAGCTGGAGCCAACTTAGGTTCCTTTGGAATTCAGTCAATTCAGGAAACAAGTGTAAATGTGGGGTTAAGGGCCTTGCTCAAGGGCCCAACAGCTATATGGATCTTATTGTGGCCACAAGCAGGGCTTAAACCACCAACCTTCCGGCTCCCAGTCATGTACCTTAGCCATGATGAGACTACACGCTCACAGCACACAGCTGGAGTGGGGTTTAGGCCCAGCTCAGAGCAGACAGATGGAGTGGGGTTTAGGCCCGGCTCACAGCACACAGATGGAGTGGGGTTTAGGCCCAGCTCAGAGCACACAGATGGAGTGGGGTTTAGGCCCGGCTCACAGCACACAGCTGGAGTGGGGTTTAGGCCCGGCTCAGAGCACACAGATGGAGTGGGGTTTAGGCCCAGCTCAGAGCACACAGCTGGAGTGGGGTTTAGGCCCAGCTCAGAGCACACAGATGGAGTGGGGTTTAGGCCCAGCTCAGAGCACACAGCTGGAGTGGGGTTTAGGCCCGGCTGAGAGCAGACAGATGGAGTGGGGTTTAGGCCCGGCTGAGAGCAGACAGATGGAGTGGGGTTTAGGCCCGGCTCACAGCACACAGATGGAGTGGGGTTTAGGCCCAGCTCAGAGCACACAGATGGAGTGGGGTTTAGGCCCAGCTCAGAGCACACAGATGGAGTGGGGTTTAGGCCCGGCTGAGAGCAGACAGATGGAGTGGGGTTTAGGCCCGGCTCAGAGCACACAGCTGGAGTGGGGTTTAGGCCCGGCTCACAGCACACAGCTGGTGTGGGGTTTAGGCCCGGCTCAGAGCACACAGATGGAGTGGGGTTTAGGCCCAGCTCAGAGCACACAGCTGGAGTGGGGTTTAGGCCCAGCTCAGAGCACACAGATGGAGTGGGGTTTAGGCCCAGCTCAGAGCACACAGCTGGAGTGGGGTTTAGGCCCGGCTGAGAGCAGACAGATGGAGTGGGGTTTAGGCCCGGCTGAGAGCAGACAGATGGAGTGGGGTTTAGGCCCGGCTCACAGCACACAGATGGAGTGGGGTTTAGGCCCAGCTCAGAGCACACAGATGGAGTGGGGTTTAGGCCCGGCTCAGAGCACACAGCTGGAGTGGGGTTTAGGCCCGGCTGAGAGCAGACAGATGGAGTGGGGTTTAGGCCCGGCTCACAGCACACAGATGGAGTGGGGTTTAGGCCCAGCTCAGAGCACACAGATGGAGTGGGGTTTAGGCCCGGCTCAGAGCACACAGATGGAGTGGGGTTTAGGCCCGGCTGAGAGCTGACAGATGGAGTGGGGTTTAGGCCCGACTCACAGCACACAGATGGAGTGGGGTTTAGGCCCGGCTCACAGCACACAGCTGGGGTGGGGTTTAGGCCCGACTCACAGCACACAGATGGAGTGGGGTTTAGGCCTGACTCACAGCACACAGATGGAGTGGGGTTTAGGCCCGGCTCACAGCACACAGATGGCGTGGGGTTTAGGCCCGGCTCACAGCACACAGCTGGAGTGGGGTTTAGGCCCGGCTGAGAGCAGACAGATGGAGTGGGGTTTAGACCCGGCTCAGAGCACACAGCTGGGGTGGGGTTTAGGCCCGGCTCAGAGCACACAGCTGGAGTGGGGTTTAGGCCCGGCTCAGAGCACACAGCTGGTGAGTTGGTGATGAACCCCTGGGATGGGGTCAGGTCCAGCTCAGGTCCAGCTCATCCTCAGACACCCCCGGGGGTGGAGAGAAGCGGAACCTCTGCAGGAGGAAGGTGAAGATGAGGAAGAGCTCCATCCTGGCTCGGCTACAGGGGCGGTGGCTAAGGTGCTCGACTGGGACCTGGACGTTTGGCGGTCCAAGCCCCGGTGTAGCCACAATAAGATCAGTGCAGCTGTCGGGGGCCTTTAACCCCTGCATTTCCCCAGGAGGGGCTGGCTCCCGCTTAGTCTGATCGACACCAAGTCCTCTCGGGATGAGAGTGCCAGGCTGGGTGACTGCAGTGCGGTGTCCGCACCCCGCGCGTGCGGGTGCTTGGCCATGAGGAGCAGGCCCCATCTCAGGGAGGTCGCGGGGGTGTCTGTCCCCGCCGCAAACAGGTCGCTGACCGTGTAGTGCAGGTTGTCGCTGTGGGAGTAGGAACCAGGCTGGCCGGACTCCTGAGAGGGACCGGGGAAGCAGACGACCGCGAACGAGGCCGTGAACATCAAAAATTAATAAGGCGTCAGTCGGACAAACTATTTCCGAGAGATGTTAACGATGTGTTGGTGGTTGAAGCGCCGGTGTAGCCTCGACTAGATGCACTGCTTTTTCAACTGCCATGGAATGAAATCATCGTGAAATAATATTTTTAGCCAGCAGAAAACTTTGTAGCTAGTCATGCGATCTGAATTTGTGTATTTACGTCCATATTAGGTGATCTGTGTAGAAATGACCTTTTTTTTTATACATAGCCCCCCCCCCCACATTTTAGATAACTGTGGCTTTTTGGCTGTCTCTGGTTAGTCACTGTATTTGGTACGTACCTTTTTTTTTTTTTTTTTTAAGAGGTCAGAGTGTCTGCACAGTGAATCTGCCGTAACGTTCTGACGGCTTGTGGTTAAGGACGAAGCAGAGGGTAGTTCAGCTGAGTCCGGTTCGATCCGGTTAGTCCCTCTCCACACCTCCACAAATCCCCGGAGGTCCTGGGGGTCGAGCGTGTCCTTCAGTCCCTGCGCCAGGCCCTTAATCTCCTCAACGTTGCGCCTGATGTTCCTCACGATCCGGGTCCGGTTCACCAGCCACCCGCCACAACACCAGCGTTGCCAGGGGAACATGTTGTACACCTGCCGTAACCAGCCCGAAAACCCAGAACAGCTCAGGATCAGAACCACACACCAACTTTTAGGGCAGACTTTTTGCTGAGCATTAGCTAAACAGCACCGGTACCCGTATTTCAGTCGAGCCGAAAAAGCCGGGCGTTATCGTCGGACCTGTCGCCCGTCTTTACGAAGGCGGGGTCGGCGTGGTCAATGCGGCTGCCGTACGTGACGGCGCAGATGATGTTGGAGACGGAGTAATTCACCGGCTGAGTGGTGTCGAAAGGCTCGCCTAAAAAGAGCCAAAAAAGAATAAACAAAAAACATTCAAGTTTGGCAGCGCTTTATTTTACAGACCATTGATTACATAGTACTTACTGGGTTAGCACACAGCTACGTCAGTAATTATTAGGTAATTATTAGATTTCAGTGGTAAGTACTATGAAACAAAGTCAGTACCTTACGTCAGTACTGTGCAAGTACGTTTTACAGCCCATTTAATAGTATGTTTACACACACAGTACTCTGAATATCGTGATACTCATGCAATAAGTACCTGGTATTTACACAATAAGTACGATGTAGTCAATGGGCTGTAGATAGAATGTTACCCCAAAGCTAGCTTCTGTTTAAAGGGTAACAAAAATATTATTAATGAATTAATTATTATGAATTAACTCTCCAACAATGACTGCGTGCAGGTACTGCTTTTCGGACAGTGGAGTCTAAACTTGGTGTCTGGGGCCCACTGCTTCCTGTCACAGCCGATATCCGGATCAGCTGTGTCTTCGGTCGCAGTTTTCCTTCATTTCAAAAACACTGCGGACTTCCCTTTTCCCATTTGTCTCTTCATTTTTTACAACTGGTTTAGTTTCAGAGACCAGGTCCCCCCCCCCCACCCACCCTCACAGTCTGTAAGTGAATCGATTCAAGTGCTAATTCCTTTGAGAGTCATCATTTATCATAGAGCACATTACAGAGAATGAAAACATTAGTTGACCTGATTGATTAAATGCCCCAGGAATGTACATATGGAGCATTAACTCTTCGTACTGTTCATAGCTATTTCTGACATAATGTGGCTTAAGTGGGCAGATCATCCCTCAGTGGACATAAGCGCCAGTTAGCAGCTTGTTACAGTTCAGAGGTTGCAATAATGGTTGGATGAAAACCATTATTGCTGCCAACTGAAGTTAAACCTTTTACTGACTTAAGTGCTTACACCCTGGCCACCTTTACCATGTACAGGTAATGTACGTTCATCGTCATTTATTATAATGTACATTTGTGACTTGTCTTAAGCAATTTTAATGAGACTTAAGATCTTATTTTCTTTCTCACAAGAAGAAAATATTTTGCTTATTTTAACTTAATGGTTGCTTGACTTTTCTTATTCCATTGGCAAATCTTGAGAGGAGTCTTACGTCAGTGGCAATATATACTTTATAAGTAAAAGGAATGAGATTTTAAGTCAAATATAAGACTACAATGCTAGTTATGTTTTGTCTTTCCACACATAACAATGCATAAATGCACACGGCATGTTGCCTGAACGCTGGCCTACTGTTCCCACGCTCACCCGTGAAATTCTCGACGACCTCGATGAGGTGCTGCGCCTCCCCCAGGATCTTCTCCTCGCTCCCCCTCTTGCCCATCCCAAAGTCCCGCAGGGCAGGGAGGGAGAAGTGTCTCAGGGCTCTCCAGGAGTCTCCGTTTGCGAACAGAATTCCTGAGCGGGGGGGGTATAAACTAAGATCTGAACTCCATACATAGCTGGCATTTGGCCGGTGCTCTTATCCAGAGCGTGCTGAACAAACAACAGCAGCAGCCATCGTGGAATCGGTAGGTCTGGTATCGTGTGTGCGAATTAAGGCAAATGTGGAAGACGGGGGAGCAGACGGACGAAGCAGAAACACTTTCGACCGGTGGCAGGAATGTTGCAAATAAACAGTAATAATAATATTATTATGTTATTTAGCTGATGCTTTTATCCAAAGCGACTTACCAATGACGATCCCCCCTTGAGCAATGTGGGGATGAAGGCCTTGGTGAAGGGCCCAACAGCTGTGTGGATCTTATCGTGGCTACACTGGGGTTTGAGCCACTGGCCAACCGGGTCCCAGCCTTTTACCTTAGCCACTAAAAGCTGGTCAAACCACATTAACCTGGGAGTGGGTCTGACCTGGTCAACCAGCTACCAGCTGTTTCAAAACCTAGCTTGAGCTGTATCTTTCAGCAGGGTATAAACCTGGGGCCAAAAGCAATCCACCAGAGACCAACCACTGTTTGTTTTTAGTTTTTTTTATCACTGTGGGAGAAAAAGGCTGGTTGAACTGTGGCTACATCCAGACGGATACATGTTCTTGGACCCCTGTGTTTGCAGTGAACATGGAGGTGGTAAACCCAACAGGTGTATGGGATTGGGCTGGATTGCATACCGTGGCCTTGCACAGCATCTCTGAATGTGGGTGCGACGTCCCGGTTTCTGAACTCTTCAGCGTAGTCAGGGGCGGGGCCAGTTATTCATAAACACAAAACAAGAACACAACATAACTGAAAGTAAAAGGTTCTCATGACCTACAGACCCAAACTGCCAAAACTGCCTTTTATCGTTTTGAACGAACAGCTTTACTGTAGATAGATATATAGAAAGACAGCCAATGAACATTGTGATATGTCACAATATACAGTATGTGTGTGTTGTAACAAGACACAACATACACCGCTGAGCCAAAACATGGCCACCTGCCAAATAATTTGTTGATCCTTTGTTCTGCGTGCCGCCAAAACAGCTCTGACCCGTCAGGGCATGGACTCTACGAGACCTCTGAAGGTGCCCTGCGGTATCTGGCACCAAGCCGTTAGCAGCAGATCAAGTCCTGTACGTCGCGAGGTGGCGCCGCCGTGGATCAGACTTGTTGTTCCAGCACATCCCACGGACGCCACGGACGCCACGGACTTTAAGTCTTCGCCGTGTCATGTTCAGTAGGTGGTACATGTCAAATCCACGTCCACATGAGTGTCCGGACCAGACAAGATGGCATTCGTTGCCTGAGTCCGAGGTGGGATTTCAACCCCGGCCTTCTCACTTGTCCAAATTATTTGTTTAACGAACGCGTTACCAGTCAACTAAAGACGAACTCGCCTCTAGCCAAGGGCAACAACGTTCTTTTGAATTTGAGGGTTACGTCATCGGGGAGTGTTGTCGCGATAACCTGCTACCAGCCTTCGCTTTCACTGCACCATCCGTGCTTACTAGCGAACTAGCTGAGCTAACCATGCTACACTGGCATATTGATGAGCCTTGGGCGCCCAACACCGTGTCAACGGTTCATGGTTTGTCCCTCCACGGACCACTGCCGATAGGTACTCACCACTGCTGCCTGGGAGCACCCCATCAGCCAAGCCTTGCCCACCATTTGGCCCTCACAGTCAAAGTGGCTCGGGTCTTTACGCCCACCCATTTCTCCCGCATCCAACACCTGGACTGGGAAAGCGAACTGTTCACCTAATATATCCCAGACCGTGACATGCGCCATTGTTATGAGAAAATTAACGTCTTTTTTTTCTGCTGTCATCTGTGAGTGGTCATAATGCTTTGGCTCATCGGTGTGTATGGCATATGATATATACCAGACAATCATGCAAAAAAAAAACACAACCACAGAATAACACGCATGCAGGAAACTAGGGAGAGCATGCATCATTACATTACATTACATTACATTAATGGCATTTGGCAGACGCTCTTATCCAGAGCGACATACTGTTGATTAGACTAAGCAGGAGACAATCCTCCCCTGGAGCAATGCAGGGTTAAGGGCCTTGCTCAAGGGCCCGACGGCTGTGCGGATCTTATTGTGACTATTCTGGGACCTTGCAGGTCCCAGTCATGTACCTTAACCACTACGCTCAGGCTGCCTCATCATGAGGCCTTCTGCCATTTTAAAAGTTATTGTCATTTATGGTCCTTAGCTGAAGATTATGCTGCTGAAGTCGTACATACTTGTAATTTTACATTACATTTTTGTCATTTGGCAGACGCTTTTAATCCAAAGCGACTTACAAGTGCATAGGTTCTACCATAAGTCAAAGCATCACATCCAGAACTAGCAAAATACACATGAAATGCTGTTCTAAACATAGTCGGAAAGAATAAATATTTTAAGGAGGACAATTCTATAACTGTCATTTGTTTGCAACTTTTACCTAAGGGAGAGTATGCAACAAACTCTGAACAAAATCTGAATCTCAGACAACAGAGCTAGAGAAGGGAAAACGCACACCGGCAGACTGATCCGGAGATATTTACATGCTCACAGAGTGGTTCACTTTTATCACAGGTCAGAGTACCCTTCCGTGCGGCTCTTTTTAAAATGGGTTTAAACCTGCCACATATTTGGGTGTCTCGGTGGCGCAGCCTGTAGAGCACTGACCGCATGCTCATTGCGAGCCGCGACGTCGGCGGTTCGAATCCGACCGTCGATATTTGTCGCATGTCTTCCCCTCTCTCTCGCTCCCATTCTTCCTGTCTCTCTATACTATATACTGTCCAATAAAGCTAAAAAAAGGCCTAAAAAATATCTTAAAAAAAAAAACCTGCCACATATCAATAGCACACCACATCTTTGTCAGTAAGCGATCTAATCCTCTGACACTTTTCTGAAAGCAAGACTCATAATACCAGCTTGTCCATTTACCTGAGCCAAGCAGTTCATTCATTAATCTTCGAGACACCTGTACAATTTCTGCCGCTTTGAAAGAGAAACCTCAATCTGGAATAAAAAAGTTCTGTTTCCCTGACAACCATGCAGTTTCTCAAGCAAAACAGTAACCTAAATCTTAATTAATCTAAAAGACAACTTCATCTCCTAAACATCAAAGAGAATGAGCATTTCATCTTCATGCTACCTATTGTTTGAAAATTTTTAAATTTGTTATATATTCTTTATTATTTAATTATTTTATGAAGGCTAGTTTACACTTTATCATTGTGTACGCTTGGCTGCAAACCAAGGAAAGGTGGCATGTACTACAAATTTTTAGTTTTTAGTATTAATAATGGTCACACTTTACAATGAGGTTCATGAATTGGCATGAACTAATGTTTTAACACAAATTAATGGTGTCCAAATACATTACCAGAGCTGTACAGATGAACCTTTCAGTAGCAGTTAGTTAAAGGTCCAATAGGTAATTTTCCGACTACTAACGGTCAAGAGAGGAATTGCAGCAACAAACACGCTCAAACCACAACACTGTTTATCCCACTCCTTCTCTGTGAAATTATTGTACAGCTATATGATGTTTTGGTACAGAGTGCCGGCCCATAAACTGCACATTTAAAAACCCGAATTTAAGGACTGTAAACACAGGCAGAGAGTGAGTCAACATGTCAGTGAGCCTTTTTCAATGATAGGAAGGGATTTACAATGGTCTTTTAACAATGTTTGAAATCATGCCTATTGTACCTTTAACAAATACATTAGTTCATGCCAATTCACGGACCTTATTGTAGAGTGTGAACACACTAATAAACCCTGTTTCTGCCCTTACCTCACAGAGAGACACATGCAGCTGTTTGAGGTCCAGGTGGAGCAGGTTCCCGAGGAGAGGCAGGGGTTTGGGTCCGGGGGGCTCGTTCCTGGGCCCTGGGGCGGGGGAGAGCAGGTAGAGCAGAAACAGCACCAGCCCCACCCCCACCAGGGTCAGGGGTAAAAGCCCCTCCAACATGCACCCCCCCTCCCCCTTCAGAACCAATCAGCCACAGACAGAGGAGAGCAATAGATGGGGAGAGAGAGGGGAGTGAGAGAAGGGAGAAAACCAGAGGAAGCAGAGGCAGTATTTTCTCTTATTTGTCTAAGAAGGATAGAGAAATACAGTAAAGAGATTAACAATGCTTGTGTGTTCCCCTCTTTTTCAAAGATGGAGGGAAGGAGAGAAAGAGTTCACAGGATCACAACAGCAGAGCTACAACACAGCAGTCTGTCCGTTCATCTGTCTCAACAACAACAATCCTTCTCCTCCCTCAGGAACTTAAGGGTGAGAACAACCCTCTCTGAGGCAACAGGGCGGGACTGAAGCTTACAAATCAAACGATCTTGATGTAACTGAAATGTGACCGGACAGCAGATCAGTGCTGATCAGCATAGCATAAAAATAGGTGTGGGTTGGATTAAGGTAGTTGAATGACGCTTAATTAACCCAATCCCGTGTAAGGATGTAACCCGATGCCGTTAGCTGATATCTGAATCCGTATCCGACGCAAAATGATCTGCATTTGTTTTCAAATTGGGGATTGGGGCGAAGTGGTTTGATTAGGAGTGCCTAAAAGAACACAGGCTTTCTGTTTTTAATGGTTTGCGATTAAAAAATATATATATACACTTTGAATCTGACTAGCCCCGGTCAGATACAAGCCTGCACATAATGTTATGTGACGTTACCAGCTACAGGTAGCTAACGTTAGGTAGTTTTTATAGACTACAGGCTGCCCCCGTTTATTTGGAGACTGCGTTTCGATACTTTCAGTGTTTTTATAGCACCTTCAAGTCCACATAGTGAGGGAAATGAAATGTGATTTTACACAATATGGCACCTTTAATTTCCTCCAATCAAAAATACCAATAGCAAATTTGACCATGTTCCAAAATATCTAGTATCTTCCGCAAGTATCTAGTGCAGCGCTACTAAACTCCACGTCCCGTGGGCCGCACTGCATACAGGCCTATATTTGCTTCTACAGTGCGCTACACCACCTGATTTCACTAATTATTTCACCTGCTCAGTTCACATAATAAGAAAATTTTTGAAATCAGGTGGTGTAGCACAAGGCTGAAGCAAATGCCCATAGACACTGCGGCCCGCACGACGTGGAGTTGAGTGGCGCTGATCTAGTGGCTGCAGACGTCTGGTTGCTGGAACATCCACACTGAAAAACATTTAATACTGTGGCGACCTCTGCTGGTAAGAACACGCAACTCTTCCACATGACACATAATGTCAGGTAAGACTGGGTTCCCGTGGTTCCAGAAACAGGCGAATAGAAATACAAACGCAGAGGGGGTTGAGCTTATTTTATATTTTTTGAAATAAACATATTGCCAGCAGGGTTTAGGCAACAACATGTCCTACACATCGTAGAAGGGGTGAAACACTCCTTCAAATCGTTTCTACCTGTAGTCACCCATCGCACCTCTAGGTGGCAGTAAATGTACTTAAAATCATACATTTTATTTTTGCGTAGTGAAATTTCGATTGTGATTAATAATCTGCTAGTCCTTTCTTTTAGCCTTTTCTATTTTTAGCTTTCTATAAATAGCTTGTAAATGTAGGATTTTCGAGCTTTTAATAGTCTTTTGCCTGTTTTATGGGGATTTTACTAATAATCTCCGTCTCCGGGGAGCTGAAGTTTACGCGCCCTGCTCTCTTTCTCTCTTCTGTGAGATGAACTTTACGCGCCCCGCTCTCTTTCTCCCTTCTGTGATCTGAAAGTTACGCACCCCGCTCACTCTCGCTCTCTCCTGCCGTCTCCGGTGAGCTGAAAGTTACGCACTCTTCTCTCTCTCCTGCTGTCTCCGGTGAGCTGAAAGTTACCGCGTCCTGCTCCAGAGATGGCACGGCGGTAAGGGAATCTGTTTGCTGTGCTGGCTGTCTGCGCGGACGGCCCCAGGTGTAATTACAGCGCTCGCTGGGGTAGGGGGGCGCGCCCGTACCCCACATCGCGAATGTAAACTCAGCCTTGGAGTCCACGCTCCGCTCGGGTTGCGCACACGTGCAAAACCGCGGAAATCATCTCCATGAACAAAACAGAGACAGTGTCGGGTGTCCCTGCCACGCGTGATCGGGAGCGGGGGGCTCTGAGTGTCTTTGGGGTGCTGCCCCTGCCCCCTCTGCAACACACGCACGCACAGACACACACACACAGGCATGCACACACACGCACAAACACACGCATGCACGCACATACACTACAGAGGCCCCCTGTGGAACACATCAGGCAAAATTAGCGAACTCTGACCTAAACGACTCTCAACCAAAAAAACTAATCAGCCCATGTTCTCACTTGGAAAATAAGAGTGTAAAAAAATAAAATAAATAAATAAAAAATAAAAACTTCCAAGTTAAGGTATAAAATATATGTCACTTGTAAGAACGAGGCAGTTTATTTGCCTCGGGTAGTAAAGAAGGATTCCATTTTTGCACTGAACAAGAAAAAAAACCTCCCTTCCCACCCACCCCATCCTCATTAGAGCCCCCCCCCCCCATTTCACTTCCCGCCGGAGTGCGCCCATGTCCGCTAAGGGCGCAGATGAATATTTCAGAGACGGCCGGAGGCTGGCCAGAGAGCACTCAGCCCTGAGAGCGGAGTTAGCCGAGTTAGCGGAGTTAGCGTAGCATCCCGCGAACCTCGAGGGAGGGGGAGGCGGGGGTGGCGGAAAACTTTTAGACGACCTCAGGTTTCGGCCTGCAGCACGCTGCTCCTGTACCCCTTCTGGCCCTTCCCAGCCCCCCCCACCACGCACCCCTCCGACCTCCACCCGGTCAGGGAGGGGAGAATCCAGGGGAGCGGCGTTAAAGGCCCTCAGGTTTGGGCCGCGCGCCCCCGCCCCCACCCGGGCCCGGAGGTGTCGGGAGTCCTGGGCTCCGGGCGGCCCTTCACGCCCCGGGTCCGGGCGCTGGCGCTGGGGAAACCACAGACCCCCCGCCCCCCGCCGCCCCTCCCTGGCGCCAGGGTGCCGCGGGATCGATACCGCCACGCTTCCTGTCCATTTGCTGAGGTCACGGGAGAGGCTCATTAATTATTTCTGCCCCCGCGCGTCTTCAGTGTGCTTCTGGCACGGGGCTCCGCAGCGCGGTGACCTTTTATCTCCCCCCCCCTGCCCCCCCCCTGCCCTGACACCCCCGCCGGGCCCATCACAGGGGCTGGTTCTGCTGCAGCGTGGAGAGTGAAGGCATTTTATAGAGTACATTTAATGTTAAAAAACACTGAACACTCCCCATCCCAAAGGAGACGTATTCTACTCCCTGCTCACCATTCTGGACAAAAAGGAAATGGGATAATTATTACCACTGTAGACAGGAAACACACACATAGAAACAGACACACACACACAGGCACGCACACACACACACACGCATATATATATAGAATACTTTCTTTATTGGTTTTTCAATAAAAAGTCGTCCCAGACTTTGGCGAATGAGGCAGGGCGGTTAGGCCCTCAGGTGTCAGTCAAAGGGCTTCTGGACCAAAGGCTCTCAGTGATTGGTTGATCACACCAGTACTGATTAGTGGGCGGGGTTCATCACAGCTCCCTATGACAGCTCAAGTCACATTCTAGCCCAGACCTGATTGGGCCAGAACCTTCAGATTATCAGGTCAGCGTCCTTCCGCGATTGGGCCATATCAGGCACTGGGGGCAGGGTCAGGAGTCAGTGAGGCGAGTGAGTAGAGTTTTTGGAGAGGATGAGCGCCACCCCCCGACCCCCGCCCCGCCGTCGCCCCCGGTAACGGGTCAGAACTTGGTGACGGCGGCGGCCATGTTCTCTAAAGCGGACCGGGCCTCCGACGGCGGGAAGCAGCGGACGGCCTCCAGGGCTCGGTTTCCGTGGTAACCGCAGAGATCCATCGCCGAGCTCACGCCCGTCCCCGCCGTGATCGTCCCGCGGAGCTGCGGAAAGAACAAACGGCGACGTCAGAGACAGCACGCCACGTTAACCTGACCCCCCTGCCGGGCCTAGCGCTTCCTGACTCTCAAAGCTAGCGTAGCCGCCAGGCCTAGCGCTTCCTGACTCTCAAAGCTAGCGTAGCCGCCAGGCCTAGCGCTTCCTGACTCAAAGCTAGTGTAGCCGCCAGGCCTAGCGCTTCCTGACTCAAAGCTAGTGTAGCCGCCAGGCCTAGCGCTTCCTGACTCTCAAAGCTAGCGTAGCCACCAGGCCTAGCGCTTCCTGACTCTCAAAGCTAGCGTAGCCGCCAGGCCTAGCGCTTCCTGACTCTCAAAGCTAGCGTAGCCACCAGGCCAAGCGCTTCCTGACTCTCAAAGCTAGCGTAGCCGCCAGGCCTAGCGCTTCCTGACTCTCAAAGCTAGCGTAGCCGTCTAGCCTAGCGCTTCCTGACTCTCAAAGCTAGCGTAGCCGTCTAGCCTAGCACTTCCTGACTCTCAAAGCTAGCGTAGCCACCTGGCTTAGCGCCTCCTGACTCTCAAAGCTAGCGTAGCGTGGTGTTAGCTACTGCTGCCCTCCACTCCACTGTAATGAAATCTGGCTTCATGAGGTTATTAGCACGCAGTGCCAAATCGGTGTAAGAACGCGCCAGCGAGAGACTTTATTCTCTCCAGCTCCAGAGCCGGGACATCTGTTCACCCCGCTAACGGCTAGCCAGCGACGCGCGGAACAGCGCAACAGGTGCACGTTTCACACCCGCACTGTTTCACACCCCCTGCGGTGCCTGTGAACTCAGCGCACATCTACATAGACACAGGGCCTCTCTCCCGAAATAAAGAGAGAGAGAGAGAGAGAGAGAGAGAGAGAGAGAGAGAGAGAGAGAGAGAGAGAGAGAGAGAGAGAGGAGGGGAGAGGGGGAGAGGGAGATGTATCGACACCGAAGTCCAATGACTGTTAACATCTGCAGTCAATCATTTTGTATTGTATATCATACAGCATATATACATACAGAAATATGTGTGTATTGTGGATGTTCAGAGAGAAGATTCCACAGGAAACGCTCATAAACCTTTGAAAATCTTGAGCAAAATGTCCGGCATTAATTCAGCTCTATCAGAGTACATACGAGGCCACGAGAGACCTTACGTACTCTCTAAGAGTTGATTTAACACTGAACATTTTACTGTGCCGATGAACGATGGGGGCCAGGGAAGTGGTGCCAGTAATATCCCAGAATTCCCCTCTCCTGGAGGGCACATAAATATTCAGGAAAAACGTCTCAGTTGCTGAACATGCACCGAGTGAGCACGAGCCAAGCTGGATGAAAGTCAGCAGGAAAAATGAGATTTAAACCAGACTGGTGACGTCGTTCTGCGCCCCCGACACCCCCAGATCTGATCAGGTCCCGGCCTTGGCAGACGTGCTTCTGGACAGCAGCACTGCAGCACAATTTAATCTAACGCCTCAGGTCTCTGATGAGGCACATAACATGCCAATGTTTTCTCTGCTCTCCACAAATATGAACACACAGACACACACACACACGCAAAAACACAAGCAAATACACATACTTATTCATACAACACACCTCCCAACACTCACGTGCACACACACTTGTATACACACATTTCCACACTACACTGCACACACACGCACACACACACACACACACACACACACACACACACACACACACACACCTTTTCCCTGCCTGGTAAAGACCTCCTTCACTCAGGACAGTTTTAGCTGAAGGCAGTTTGCCTAATGCATTCTGGGAGAAGTGAAAAGCCCCCTGGTGCTGGTCGCTGAGTGTGACCGCCTCCCCCTGATGAGGGAACAGCTCCTTTAGGGGGGGTTACAGTCAGGGGGGGGGGGGGGGAGGGTGTGGAAGCACTCCGTTTCTCCTTCGTCTCGTTTCACTTACTTTTCATCCACACTTTTTTTTGTCTTCCTTTGTAAAAAAAATTTTTTTGTGTATTATTATTGTTTAAAAAAAAAAAAATTTGTGTTTTTTTTACATGAATCAAAAGGCTTGTGAGAAACGGTCCCCCTGGCCCCAACCCCCTAAAAGCAGGGCAGATACGAGCTCTGTGCAGTGAAAATAACATTGAAGAAATCTACAAATGCCTCCCCAAAAGACGCTAACATGGCAGATAAGAACTCTGTGCACTATAAATAGCACTATTCAGCAGCAGGGCACTCTTTCTCCGCGCAGCACACGGAGCTGAAGCTATTTATCTGGAGGGCCGGGGCGTGAAATCCCGCCTGAACCGGCCCAGGGTGGGAGGAGCCCTTCTGCTGGAGACCAGCGCTAACACACCTGGCTCAACACGGCCCCTGATTTTGGTGTTTAATCACAGCCACGGTGAGCCCAAGCAGGCTTAGGGAGACCAGCCTGGACCCCCAGCAGCCCTTACTGTAACCAGCCTGGACCCCCAGCAGCCCTTACTGTAACCAGGCTGGACCCCCAGCAGCCCTTACTGTAACCAGCCTGGACCCCCAGCAGCCCTTACTGTAACCAGCCTGGACCCCCAGCAGCCCTTACTGTAACCAGCCTGGACCCCCAGCAGCCCTTACTGTAACCAGGCTGAGACCCCCAGGCACAGAGACACAGAGGGGTTAATCAGGCTGAGACCCCCAGGTCCAGAGACAGAGGGGTTAATCAGGCTGAGACCCCCAGGTACAGAGACACAGAGGGGTTAATCAGGCTGAGACCCCCAGGTACAAAGACAGAGGGGGGTTAATCAGGCTGAGACCCTCAGGTCCAGAGACACAGAGGGGTTAATCAGGCTGAGACCCCCAGGTACAGAGACACAGAGGGGTTAATCAGGCTGAGACCCCCAGGTACAGAGACACAAAGGGGTTAATCAGGCTGAGACCCTCAGGTACAGAGACACAGAGGGGTTAATCAGGCTGAGACCCTCAGGTCCAGAGACACAGAGGGGTTAAACAGGCTGAGACCCTCAGGTACAGAAACACGGAGGGGTTCATCAGTGTGAGACCCCCAGGTACAAAGAGACAGAGGGGTTAATCAGGCTGAGACCCCCAGGTACAGAGACACAGAGGGGTTAATCAGGCTGAGACCCCCAGGTACAGAGACACAGAGGGGTTAATCAGGCTGAGACCCCCAGGTACAGAGACACAGAGGGGTTAATCAGGCTGAGACCCCCAGGTACAGAGACACAAAGGGGTTAATCAGGCTGAGACCCTCAGGTACAGAGACACAGAGGGGTTAATCAGGCTGAGACCCTCAGGTCCAGAGACACAGAGGGGTTAATCAGGCTGAAACCCCCAGGTACAGAGACACAGAGGGGTTAAACAGGCTGAGACCCCCAGGTACAAAGACAGAGGGGGGTTAATCAGGCTGAGACCCCCAGGTACAGAGACACAGAGGGGTTAATCAGGCTGAGACCCCCAGGTCCAGAGACAGAGGGGTTAATCAGTCTGAGACCCCCAGGTACAAAGACAGAGGGGGGTTAATCAGGCTGAGACCCTCAGGTACAGAGACACAGAGGGGTTAATCTGGCTGAGACCCCCAGGTACAAAGAGACAGAGCGGTTAATCTGGCTGAGACCCCCAGGTACAGAGACACAGAGGGGTTAATCAGGCTGAGACCCCCATGTCCAGAGACACAGAGGCTTTAATCAGGCTGAGACCCCCAGGTACAGAGACACAGAGGGGTTAATCAGGCTGAGACCCTCAGGTCCAGAGACACAGAGGGGTTAATCAGGCTGAGACCCCCATGTCCAGAGACACAGAGGGGCTAATCAGGCTGAGACCCCCAGGTACAGAGACACAGAGGGGTTAAACAGGCTGAGACCCCCAGGTACAGAGACACAGAGGGGTTAAACAGGCTGAGACCCCCAGGTCCAGAGACACAGAGGGGTTAAACAGGCTGAGACCCCCAGGTACAGAGACACAGAGGGGTTAATCAGTCTGAGACCCCCAGGTACAGAGAGACAGAGGGGTTAATCAGGCTGAGACCCCCAGGTACAGAGACACAGAGGGGTTAATCAGGCTGAGACCCCCAGGTCCAGAGACAGAGGGGTTAATCAGGCTGAGACCCTCAGGTCCAGAGACACAGAGGGGTTAAACAGGCTGAGACCCCCAGGTACAAAGACAGAGGGGGGTTAATCAGTCTGAGACCCCCAGGTACAAAGACAGAGGGGGGTTAATCAGGCTGAGACCCTCAGGTCCAGAGACACAGAGGGGTTAAACAGGCTGAGACCCTCAGGTCCAGAGACACAGAGGGGTTCATCAGTGTGAGACCCCCAGGTACAAAGAGACAGAGGGGTTAATCAGGCTGAGACCCCCAGGTACAGAGACACAGAGGGGTTAATCAGGCTGAGGCCCCCAGGTACAGAGACACAGAGGGGTTTCATACACCCCTGCTGTGGCAGCCTTCACACAATGGCTCTGCCCTCACAGAACTGTGTTCATGTGCCATGAAACGGGGCCTATGCATACGACTACGTGCACCTGACAATGTACATGAGCGGTCGTGTCCACACGGTGAAACCAAAACTGATACAGACACTCTTAATGAAAGCTGATGAAAGTTCTGGTCATTATGTTTTGCAGTGTTACTGTATGATATGTTATGTTACTGGATGTTATTCTATGTTATGTTACGTTAATGAATGTTATGTTATGATGTTATGCTGTTACTGTATGTTATTCTATGTTATGTTTACTGTATGTTATGTGATATTATGATGTTATGTTATTGTGTCATGTTACTGTATGTTATGCTATACTACTGTATGTTAAGTTACTGTATGTTACTTTATGTTATGCTATTGTACGTTATGTTACCGTATGTTATGCCACTGTATGCTATGATAAGTTACTGTATGTTACTGTATGCTAAATTATGCATTCCAAAATAGTCTCAGTCAGGTTATTTGGAGGATAGTTCTCTGAGGGTTTCGGGGGGAAGGCTCTTTGAGAGTTTGGGAGGCCTGATAGAGTCCCTGTAGGGCAGGGTGTCTGGAGGATAGTTCTCTGGGGTTTTCGGGAGGTCCAGTAGAGCCCCTT
>NC_083760.1:88035105-88045105 GCF_963514075.1 Conger conger | reverse complement strand
TCTGCTAAATGCCATGTAATGTAATGTAATGTTAAGGTACATGACTGTACGTCGCTCTGGATAAGAGCGTCTGCCAAACGCCAGTAATGTAATGTAATGGATCACAAATGGGACTTGCTGATGTGGTTGTTTGTGACTGGTGAACGGTGACACGCTGGCTAGCCTCCAAACGATGCACAAATCCGGTGTTACTTTCACTTTGACATCTTGCGTTTAAAAGGCTTAAAAATTATATGTTTACTTGGAATTTGGCATAAAGCCACATTATGAAAGCCAAGCTATTGTTCTTCAAAATTAAGATGAAAGCCTAAGCCTAAATAACATTTTTACATATTTATGTAAAATTTGCCATCAAGCCTCAAGACCGTTTATGACAAAACAGGTCACAAATAGTGAGTTGAATATTCCTCACCGAACACTGTAATGCTAATGTCAGAATCACTGCTGCCATTGAAATCAACTAAGCTCTCGAAAACACAGAAACATAAAAAAAAAACATTCCACAAAAACCTGCTCCTCGAATCTCCAAACATTCAGATGCATAATACAGTATGTCACACTACGAACCTTGAACACAAAAAGGCGAGTTTGGTAATACAGGTTGGGTTGTAAAGGCACAAGAGAAGACAAACAAGGAAATGAAAGAATTCTAGGCTCAAATATAACTGGATACAACTGAAGTGATGAGGGTGGGTTGGGGGGGTACATCAAAGTGTTTGAGACTCTTCCAACACTTAATTCACCTGTTACTTTCAGAGATATGGGGAGAGAAAACGTGAAAGGGGGGGCTGTGGAGTGCTGTGGGAAATGGGGGCTGTGGAGTGCTGTCGGTGGGGGGCGGGGGTGAAATCGAACCCACGGGGCCGGAGAGGAAGACGTGTCTGTCCTCTGCTCGGAAATTCGCTCCTTCGAAAGGAAACTCGAGTCTCACTCCCCCCCCCACCCCCACCCCACCCCACCCCACCCCACCGCCTCTCCTCCTCTCCCCTTCTCTCCTCCGCCCCCACACACAGTCAGGAGGAAATACATCCAGACTCATATCTGCTACTACTGCTAATATCACTGTTCTGCCCAACTTTCTCTCCTCTGTTACTACTGCTAATATCACTGTTCTGCCCAACTTTCTCTCCTCTGCTACTACTGCTAATATCACCACCCTGTTCTGCCCAACTTTCTCTCCTCTGCTACTACTGCTAATATCACTGTTCTGCCCAACTTTCTCTCCTCTGCTACTACTGCTAATATCACCGCCCTGTTCTGCCCAACTTTCTCTCCTCTGCTACTACTGCTAATATCACTGTTCTGCCCAACTTTCTCTCCTCTGCTACTACTGCTAATATCACCACCCTGTTCTGCCCAACTTTCTCTCCTCTGCTACTACTGCTAATATCACTGTTCTGCCCAACTTTCTCTCATCTGCTACTACTGCTAATATCACCACCCTGTTCTGCCCAACTTTCTCTCCTCTGCTACTACTGCTAATATCACCGCCCTGTTCTGCCCAACTTTCTCTCCTCTGCTACTACTGCTAATATCACTACCCTGTTCTGCCCAACTTTCTCTCCTCTGCTACTACTGCTAATATCACTACCCTGTTCTGCCCAACTTTCTCTCCTCTGCTACTACTGCTAATATCACCACCCTGTTCTGCCCAACTTTCTCTCCTCTGTTACTACTGCTAATATCACCGCCCTGTTCTGCCCAACTTTCTCTCCTCTGCTACTACTGCTAATATCACCGCCCTGCCCAACTTTCTCTCCTCTGCTACTACTGCTAATATCACCACCCTGCCCAACTTTCTCTCCTCTGCTACTACTGCTAATATCACCGCCCTGTTCTGCCCAACTTTCTCTGTGCCATTCACAATTCAGAGAAAAGGTCTCTTTGAGCACTCTCAGAAATGCAGCAACAGTGGAGGCACATTGCTGTTCTCCAAGGATCAAATTTCTCAAATGTACCCTGAAAGTACAGAAATGTTCTCTTTGGGTACAAATGAGTACTTTTTCCAAGCTACACAGGTACAAATCAATTATTTATGCCCCAGTGACAATCATTTGTATGTTTTTAGGCACTTTTTGTACTTTTATTTCTGGGAGTGAGTGCCTTGCAATTCTCCTTCTCACCAACCACTGCCCGAGTCAGACCCTGTACACACTACACAAACCCTACTGCTCAATCAACTCTGACAGTGTTCAAACAGCTCTTCAGTCAACAGTGATAAATCCACACTACACAGAGTTAAATCAACTCTTAACACTGTTAAATCAATTCATACAGTGTTTAGTAATCTCTAATAGTATTGTATGAATGAAACAACTCTTAATTCTGCAAAATGAACAGTGTCAAAACAACTCTAAAAGTGTTAAAGCAAATCTAACAGCATGAAAACAGCTCTAACAGTGACACAACCGCACTAAAGAGCATTAAATAAACTATTAAATCCTTATTACTTATTCAAAACTTTAATGAGTACATCTCGAAATATCTCTCCATCAGAGTTTTACACAAAATATTTTCCTGTCCACAGGAGCTTCAGGAAGTGGCTGTTGGACCAATCGGATACAAGGGGACACTGATAGGATAATATAGATCTATATCAGAAAGGCATTTTTAGCCATAGACAAATGGCATGCATTACAACGATAATATCATCAAGGGCGGGCAGATCGGGTTCAAGAGCCAGGTTTAGATTCCACCTTAAAAGTCTAAAAAGTATTAAATATGGAAACAAAAGTAAATAATCTTAAAGGGGAAAAAGTTTTTCTTTGTTCAGTTTTGCTCTGGACTCTGGTGTGAACACCCCAAGCTCTGAAGCCTGTGTTTAAGGGGTGATTAGGAAAGTGGGGGTGAGTTTTGGCACAAAATGGCTGCTCCCCCTGTGTTTAGGGTTGATTAGGAAAGTGGGGGTGAGTTCTGGCACAAAATGGCTGCTCCCCCATGTGTTTATGGGGTTATTAGGAAAGTGGGGGTGAGTTATGGCACAAAATGGCCACTCCCTCCAGTGTTTATGGGGTTATTAGGAAAGTGGGGGGTGAGTTTTGGCACAAAATGGCTGCTCCCCCCTGTGTTTAAGGGGTGATGAAAGGAAGGTGGGGGTGACGGTTTGTCACAAAATGGCCACTCACCTCAGCACTGGAGGAGTTCTCAGAGTATATACCCTGCACCAGGTCTCCAATGGCACTGGAGATCAGCTCCACCACCTGTGATAGAGAGAGGGAGAGGGAGAGAGAGATAGAGAAAGAGTGAGAGAGTAAGAGAGTGAGTGAGAGAGTGAGTGAGTGAGCGAGAGAGGGAGAGTGAGAGAGGGAGAGGGAGAGTGAGAGTGAGAGAGCGAAAGTGAGAGAGTGAGCGAGGGAGAGAGATTGAGAGAGAGAGGGAGGGAGAGAGGGAGAGTGGGAAGAGAGAAAGAGGGGAGACCAGAGATTTTTCACTGTCTGCAGATTTAAAAAGAAAAACACAGGAATACAACAGCAATAAAATATTAAATATTAACACCCAATTGTGGATTTATGATGCTATACACCTCAGGTGTGAGTTAATCCGAGGCCAATTACCAAATATGGAGCCACAGGGGATACCATTCACCGTCTATTATAACGGACATTTACACAAGCAAAACACTTGGGATTTCGCGCATTATGATTTCTCATAAAACGGATGATATAAAAAACGCTGAGTCATTTTCACTGGCCGAAGGGACATGCAATCATCTCCCTTCAGGTCTGGAGTAAGGAGTCTGTTAACACTTCATACTATGCTGCAGTTACAAGCGTTTATAAATGATTAATAACTATGTTATTCGTCATGGAAATAGACTGTTTAACATTCCTTAGTCGACGTTAGTAAATATTTTAGCACCTTCATGAATACCGGTATTTGCTCATGTGAAATAACCACAATAATGTAACGTAGACTGTAACATAGTTATTAATGATTTGTAAGGACCTGTAACAGCGCCCAATTCTAAAGTGTTACATGTCATGGAAATACACCGTTTATGGGTCTTGTTTGTCGACATTAGTTCATAATTAAACTTTGGCATGTATTTGATAATAATTCAATTTAAAACCACAATTTTAAGGTGCTCCTAAAAATTATTCATTTTCTCCCTTTAATTTTGCAATTGGCTGAATTTCACATCAAACTGTAGAAGGCGAACTCAAAATAGGCTTGATTATTTATTTATTCATTTAAATACTAGCCAACATTACATTCCATCGTCTTTGAGAGAATGTAACATTGCATTAGCATTTAGTCAGGGCTGATATTTAATGCGACTTTCACCCCCCATCAGAGAATTAAACTGGAAACCCCCAGTTCTCTCACAGCTCCACTGTAGCCCATGGCAACCCCAAACTTCAAAGCAGGAAACCTGACGCAAGGTACCAGCAGGGCTGCACTCAAAAGGCTTCTAGCGAATGCGGGTGTTGACTGAAATACCCAGCTAAAAAATTATTATTATTTTTTTTTACTTTACGTTTATTTTTACAGATGAGGGTCAACTGAGGAGGGATTGTCAGGGGTTTTGCAGCCAATCAAATGTCAGGGATGACCAGGTGGCCAGTTTTTGGTGGGAAGTTGGCCAGGACACCTCTACCCCTTTCTTTAATGGTCGTAATCGAGTCAGGACTTCAGTTTAACATCTCATCCAACGGACGGGACCTCCAACAGCACAGTGTCCCCATCACTGTGCTGAGGCACTGGGTTTCTACTCGGTCCACAGGGAAGAACTCCCCCTACAGGTTGAAGAACACATCTTTAAAAGAAATGACCTAGTTTTTTTTTCCCCAGGAGGTCTCCTATCAGAACGCTAACCAAGCCCACACCTGCTTAGCTTCAGCAGTTTAACATGAGAGGCTGGTAGACATGGGTACAGAGGATGCAACTTCAGCCTGTTTAACTATGTTTTCTGCCCCCCCGAAATAGAGTGGGGGAACCATGTTTGAGGCATTAGGAGCAGAGGTGCATGTGATCCCTGTATCCCTGCCCACGATGGGCTATGACACAACACAGCGCAGGGAGCAGGATGGGGGGGGGGGGGGGGGGGTTTGGGTTTATCCCTCGGTATTGGCAGCTCATTATCACTGTCACTCTGCCCGCCCGCTGTTTTCATAAAGCATATTCAGACTGAGCTCTGATAATTCGGTCTCGTATTTATAGCCCCGGACGTGAACGCCACACGACACACCCGCAGATTGGGTGTCTGGGACGCAGTGTCACGGACCGGGTGAAATGTGTGTGTGTGTGTGTGGGGGGGGGGGGGCACAGATGTCAATCAATCATCTGTGGCCAAGGCGTATGACTGGGACCCGGAAGGTTGGTGGTTCAAATCTTGTTGTAGCACTATAAGATCTGCAGAACTGTTTGGCCCCTTAACCCTGTACTGCTCCGGGGGAGGATTGTCTCCTGCGTAGTCTAATCAACTGTAAGTCACGTTGGATAAAAGCATCTAGCCCAGCCCCCTCCCTCCCTCACACAGAGTACACTGGCCCTAAGCCATGTTCACAAGTGTTTCCACAGGTGGTTCAGTAGAATCTGTGCCATCCCTGTTAATGTAGAATAAGGTTATACTGAGTAAATGAGGATACACACGTGTGCATATTCTCACACACACACATACGTCCATGCACGTACACACACACACACACACGTACGTACACACACACACACGTACATGTACACACACATACACACACACACGTACACACACACACACACACACACACACACACACACGTACAAACACAAAAAAGTACACACGCACACACACATGCACACACACACACGTACACGTAAATGTACACACGCACACACACATGCACAAACACACACACGTACAAACACACACACGTACATGTACACACACACACACACACACACGTACATGTACACACACATACACACACACACACGTACACACAAACACACACACACACACACACACGTACACCTACAATTGATTCCACCTGCAACAGCGTGACAGTGTGTGGTGTTAAGAAAGGCAGAACTGAGGAAATCAGTGCGTGTGCAGAGCTGAAGAAACAAAGCCCAGAGCCCGGTCTCAGCTCAAAGGGAATCTGACCCTGTGCACGCCAATGGCCAGAGTTAAAAAAACACAGCCAATCACAGGCCTTTAATCCCGCCGTCTCCAGGGGCAACACTCAGCCCAACGGCTTCAGGGAGAGGCAGGTAAATGTTCTTCTCCCGTTTTTATCCTGTGGTTGTTATTGCCTCCAGCCTCGTGACGCAGTGCACGGAGAGCTTCACACAGCGTAACACGCTGCGTTTCCTCGGCCTTGCGAGGAGTGCGTCTTTCAGACTGAGATCCTGACTCACTGTGGTCAGTAAAAATCCCCTGACACTCACTGCAAAGAATAGGGGGTTCCCCGGTGGTGTCCGGTGGCCGAACTCTCTCAACCCGCCACCTAATCATCCCCTGATTTACTTGGCTTAAGAATTGCCCTTTCCCTCTCCACCTCAGCTGATGTGTGGTGGCCATTCTGGCACAAAATGGCTGCCGTTGCATCACCCAGGTGGTGCGGTTGACGTGGCTTTCCCCATAATCACTGCAAAACACTCTGAGTGCGAGAAAACCATTATATGAATGCAACCATCTATTTACATTATTGGCATTTGGCAGACGCTCTTATCCAGAGCGACGTACAGTTGATTAGACTAAGCAGGAGACAATCCTCCCCTGGAGCAATGCAGGGTTAAGGGCCTGGCTCAAGGGCCCAACGATTGTGCGGATCTTATTGTGGCTACACCGGGGATCGAACCACCGACCTTGCGTGTCCCAGTCCTTTACCTTTACCACAACGCTACAGGCCGCCCTGTATCTATCTATCTATCTATCTATCTATCTATCTATCTATCTATCTATCTATCTATCTATCTATCTATCTATCTATCTATCTATCTATCTACCTACCTACCTACCTATCTATCTATCTATCAGTGTACAGGACACAGAGTTACAGCAGCTAGTAAGAGCATAGGCACACGGCACTTCATTCAGTGTGTTGGGAACCAGCTCAATGTTTTCCACTGAGCGCGTGTGTGTGGCTTTCAGCTGGTTGGCATACGGTACAGGGTGCTTCTCTGTGTGGCCTTCCAGCTAGCTAGCACACGGTATTTCACAAAGCTAATATTTGGATCACTGTTTTTGCAGTGAGTTTGCATACATCTGGTTAGTGCACAGACAGTGCTCGGACGTTTTTCGGTGAGCTTGTGGTTGGAGTTTCAGCTAGTTTTTTTTCCCAGAGAGTCTGCCACAGATCTTGCCCAGAAAATGAGTTTTGACATCTTTCACCGGTGCAAATATAGTTAGGATCCCTTTTTTCCCCAAAAAGGTATGCTTTTTTGAGATCTTTACAAAGAATAAAGCACATAGATACCCAACCTTACCAGCTTCCTACATGACCACTGAGAAATCTGGGAGGACCATGAAACATAACTCACATGACTGGGACTTGGTAAATTACACATAAAAAGAACAGAGGCAGAGATCATACACCAGACCTGCTGTATCTGCAGAAATCAAAGACCAGGCAATTCCACTCAATGCTAATTCACACATTCCACTCAAGTTCAACCTGCAGTCCCATGTCTGTCCTGAAGGGGGAGCCCACAAGCACTCTGCTCAGAATCGACTCCTTTTCTCCCATAATTCCTCTGCTATAATAAGAACATATTAATGCGAGGGGGTAAAACAACCAGACGTGTCTGATCCAATCAAACGGCCAGGCTGCAAGAGCAACAGTTCAGCAGTAACCAGGAAGCCCAATTAGCATAGCCCTGTTATCATTCGTTCAAACCGTCCAATCATTTTCACCCAAACCAGAAAGGGGAAATATATATACATAACATACTGTATATGCCAAAACACCCCTCAGTCGTCATTTGGCAAGCAGCAGGAAAAAGAAGAATATATTATACGTGTAAAAAAACCATGGCCGCTGATTAAATCCAGACGTTTTTTTTTATTTTTTATTGGAGTGGCTGGTATAAACACGGCCGCCATGCCCTCTGGGAAACCGGATCCTTGAGGAAATATTGAGGCAACCTGAGCCCGGGACCAGGCAGAGAGGACAATGGCTCCTACAGTGTTACCAGATGTGCCGTCTTAGCTAGCTTTGGGAATAGAGAAAATGAGAGTCTTTTTTTGGAAGGTATCAGATAAACCCCATTCCCAAATCCAGGCGGATTGGGTATCGCCAACAGGTCTATGAAAGGGAGAAACCGGAGGCGCGCGCGGGGATCGCGTTACCGTTTATACAAGCGCTGTCCCAGGATTCCTCTCAAGGCCAGGACACATAATACAGATCAATCAGTCAGAGAAAAATGTCCTGGTCTGTGAAACGCTCACAGCCTCGAGACGCAGGACTGCTTCAGCACAGACGGAGGAATGCGCCGGTACCAGGGTGTGTGTGTGTGTGTGTGTGTGTGTGTGTGTGTGTGAGTGTGTGTGTGTGTGTGTGTGTGTGTGAGTGTGTGAGTGTGAGTGTGTGTGTGTGTGTGTGTGTGTGTGTGAGTGTGTGTGTGTGTGTGTGTGTGTGTGTGTGTGTGTGTGTGTGTGTGTGTGTGAGTGTGTGTGTGTGGGTGGGTGTGTGTGTGTGACTGTGTGTGTGTGTGTGTGTGTGTGTGTGTGTGGGTGTGTGTGTGAGTGTGTGTGTGTGTGTGTGAGTGTGTGTGTGTGTGTGTGAGTGTGTGTGTGTGTGAGAGTGTGTGTGTGTGTGTGTCAGTGTGTGTGTGTGTGTGTGTGTGTGCGTGTGAGTGACTGTGTGCGTGTGTGTGACTGTGTGCGTGTGTGTGAATGTGTGCGTGTGTGTGACTGTGTGCGTGTGCGTGTGTGTGTGTGAGTGTGAGAGAGTGTGTGTGGCTGTAAGTGTGTGAGAGAGTGTGAGGGTGCGGCTGTAAGAGTGTGTGTGCATGTGAGTGTGTGTGTGTGAGAGAGAGAGAGTGCGAGTGTGTGACTGTGTAAGAGTGTTTGTGCATGTAAGTGTGGATGCGTGCGTGTGTGTGTGTGTGTGTGTGTGTATGACAAAGATAGTGTGTGTGAGTGTGTGTGTGTGTGTGTGTGTGTGAGAGAGAGAGAGAGTGCGAGTGTGTGACTGTAAGAGTGTGTGTGCGTGTAAGTTTAAGTTGAAGTGTGTGGGTGAGTGTACAGAGCAGCTCTCTGTGTAATACTGTAAGCTGCAACTCTCCCCACCACACTGCATGCGTGTCTGTTTCTGCATGATGGCTTCCTTTCCAACTGTGTGTGCGTGTGTCTGGTAGAGTCCCTGTCACCTCTACAGTGTAATAAAGTTGTAGCTCTCAGTCTCTCTCTCTCTCCCTCCCTCCCTCCCTCCCTCTCGGTCTCTCTCTCAGTCTCTCTCCCTCTCTCTCTCTCTCCCTCTGTGTCTCTCTCTCTCTGTCTCTATTCATTTCAGTTCAATAACGCTTCATTAGCATGACTGTACATAAACAATATTGGCAAAGCAATTCACAATGAAACACTTAACAATGACACACAAGACATAATTAACACAGTGGGATGAAATGAAGCCGTCATTTCAAAGAACCAAGAAGCCAAACCTAACAGACAACCTACAACCTAACAACACACCATTACCTCTCCATCCATCTATCTCCCCCCACACACACACACACACACACATCATAAACAGGGTCAGGGTACATGACTGGCACCGGCAAGGTCAGTAGGTCGATCCCCGCTGTTGACACGATTAGATCCGCACGGCCGTTGAGCCCTTAACCCTGCATCGCTCCAGGGGAGGACTGACCTGCTTAGTCTAATCAACTCTAAGTCACTTTGGATAAAAGCGTCACCCAAATGACAGAGTTAATGCCCTCCTGCCCAGCACACAGCTGCCCTGACCTGGGGCAGCTGCCTCCTCTCAAGCCAGGTGGGATCCACCATCTGCAGACCCAGCGCGACCCCCTCCAACAGCAGCTCTGGAGATGGTTAATCCAGCCCTTCCTCACCACCTACTGG
>NC_083760.1:88022605-88027605 GCF_963514075.1 Conger conger | reverse complement strand
TGACCACTGCTCCACACTGCTGCTCTACCACTGCTCCACACTGCTGCTCTGACCACTGCTCCACACTGCTGCTCTACCACTGCTCCACACTGCCGCTCTGACCACTGCTCCACACTGCTGCTCTGACCACTGCTCCTTTGACCACTGCTCCACACTGCTGCTCTGACCACTGCACTGCTCCACACTGCTGCTCTGACCACTGCACTGCTCCACACTGCTGCTCTGACCACTGCACTGCTTCACACTGCTGCTCTGAAGGGGGCGGGGCTTCTTACCTTGGTATTGTTGAGCTGGGCCAATCCTGTGCAGGCGTTGGCCAACAGGAAGTCCCCGCTGAGCACGGCCATCTTGTTTCCGAACTGCATGTCTTTGAGAGGGCCGTCGGAGTTCGTCCACTCCCTCAGGTCAACAATCCCACGATGCACCAGGAAGGCCGTGTGGATGAGCTCGGTGATTTCAGCCAGATTCCGCTGACTGGGGGGGAGAGAGAGAGAGAGAGAGAGAGAGAGAGAGAGAGAGAGAGAGGGAAGAGAGAGAGAGAGCGAGGGATAGAGGAAAAGAGAAGAGAGAGGGTGAGGAAGAGGGAGAAAGAGAGAAAGATGGGAAGAAAGAGAAAGAGTGAGAAGAGAGAGGGACAGGAAGAGAGGTGGAGGGAGAGAAAAGAGGGAGACACAGAGACACAGATAGAGGGAGAGAGAACAGAAAGAGAACAGAATGAAGAGAGGAGAGAGAGAGGGAGAGAGGCGAATGAGGCAAAGATGACTTTTTCCACTTGTTTGGAAAACTGCACACAGGGACAGATCTGACAAGAGAGGCAGCAGGGGGTTTCGCCTGATTGGTTAGTTTGTGTGCGAGTGTGTGTGTGTGTGTTTGTGTGTGTGTGTGTGTGTGTGTGTGTGTGTGTGTGTGTGTGCGTGTGTGTGTGAGTGAGTGTGAGTGTGAGGACATCCGATCGGATGCAATTAGCGCTCAGAAATAATAATCTTAAGAAATGTAACTGAACCTGTGACGACGGCCGCCAAAAAAATAAATAAATATGAATCTACATCTCTGAGGCACCCTGCTGCCTGAAATGGAAGTGAAACATTGACAGGCTGTATTGACGGCAGCACGTAAAGAGGGAGGGCCGTTTCTCCGGGCTCTGGAGAGTCAGCGGGAATCAAAGAGCTGCTTCTCCCTCAGCCGCGGGAGCAGTCGCCAGCCAAGTCACGATAACCACGGAAACAAGCCCAACCTGAGGGCCAACCTCTCTCAACAGTCCCACCGCCTAAGGCCTGCACTACACTAGACTACGCTATGCTATGCTACGCTACACTGCACCAATCTACGAATCTACGCTATGCTACGCTACACTGCACTATACTACGCTATGCTACGCTACACTGCACTATACTACGCTATGCTACGCTACGCTACACTGCACTACGCTATGCTACGCTACACTGCACTACACTATACTACGCTATGCTACGCTACACTGCACTGCACTATACTACGCTATGCTACGCTACGCTGCACTGCACTATACTACGCTACGCTACGCTGCACTACACTATACTACGCTATGCTACGCTACACTGCACTACACTATACTACGCTATGCTATGCTACGCTACACTGCACTAGACTACGCTATGCTATGCTACGCTACACTACACTGCACTATGCTATGCTACACTACACTGCTCTACACTATACTACGCTATGCTACACTGCACTATGCTACGCTGCGCTACACTATGCTAAGCTACACTGCACTACAATACACTGCACTCCACTGCCGGACTAATGTCAATTTTCAGCCCACGTATTTTAACGACACGCTGATCGACAGCCAGCGCCTGCATTCTGATCCAACCCGTACGGCAAGCAGGGGGGGCCAAAAATCTATTTCTGAAGTGACAATAATGGGGAGGAAAAAATGTTTTTAATCACCAAAAAGGATAAAAAGGAAGATGGGAAAAAAGAAGAAAAAAAAAAACGCCTGACAGCACTGAAGGCGCTAATGTGCTGTAGAAATAAGGCCTGCTGCTTGATTATCAGAGAATGGGGCTCTTTACCGGCACGCAGGAGAAGCTATAATCAAATGTTGATTCAGCCGTGCCGGGAGGGGGGGGTAATCAGGTCTCTTTCGGGACGGGGACGGACGGACGGCGTTCGGGGGGGCGAGACGCGGGAAGGCTGTCACAGGAAGGCCGGGAAGGCGCTGATGGCCACTTACCGTCTCTCAGGCAGGCGAGAGAGCGCGGTGATGAGGCGATCACGCCCGGTGGTGACAGACCCCCGCCCCGCCGGGGGGGGGGGCCGGCGGCCCGCAGGTAATTGCGTGTGGTGTGCCGGGGGCCTTTATTAAAAAAAATAAAAAATAAAAAAAACGTGCTAACGTGCTATCGCCCCTTCGTCGCTCAATCACCCCCCATTGTTCGCCCGGCCGCGGCCCCCGTCGGCCGCCGCACCGGGGCATGCTGGGTAACGCCGGCCACGAAAACAGGGTTTTTTTGGCGTAAATGGATGAGAGCACGTCGGAGAAGACTTTATTACCCGCCTCACAGTAAAAATGTACCAAAAGACGACACAGAAAAGTGTTCGAGCACAGAACTTTTGAATCGCACAGACGACATCCCACCCTCACCCCGGAACGCTTCAAGTTCTCGTCAAAGCGCACTCCCCCGATAACTGCAGCTAGTCCCGCTGTTACACCTGTCCTCCCAAACTGCACTACACCTCCAAATGTGTGTGTGTGTGTATGTGTGTGTGTGTGTGTGTGTGTGTGTGTGTGTGTGTGTGTATGTGTGTGCCTGTACCGTAAACAGAGTGCTAACGATCACACATACAGGTTCTCAAACACATAAAGACAGAGGGACACACACACAAACACACACACAGACTGTATCCTGCAGTTGTCACATAAAAAGTGTGATTTAAAACCAGTTTAAAATTCCACAGATTTATCCCCCCCAAAAAAACACACTTTAAATGTACCCAGAATGCCCCTGATAAAAATACAGGAGTGCTCCAGGCCGCCCCCCCCTCCCCCCTCCCCCCTGCTCCCACAATGCATCACTCCAATTCAGCAGCGTCTGAGATGGGGGGGTGGGGGGGGGTGGGCGGGGGGGTGTGGGAGGAGGAGGAGAAAGAAGAGGAGGAGGAGGAGGAGGAGGAGGAGGGGGGGGGCAGTCTAAAGTCTATAAATAACTCCTGCTCCTGGTTGCATAGCAACAGGGCCACATCGGATGCCATCTTGCTGAAGTGTTCCGCCCCCTGACACGCCTCCTCTCCCGAGTGTTCCATTCCTCTTCTCTCTCTCTACTCTCCCCCCTCACCCCCTCCCCCGTCACCCGGGAGACGCTGGCCTTGCGTGCGCAGGGTTGTTTGCGGGAGGGGGAAGGGGGTGGGGGCGTTGGTTGGTTTGACCGGAAACACAGTGGTGTTTGGCCTGTGGTGAGGGTTGGGTTGTTATTTGGCTGGTATTGAGGGTTGGGTTGGTATTGGCCTATGGTGAGAGCTGGGTTGCTATTGGCCTGTGGTGAGAGTTGGGTTGTTATTGGCCTGTGGTGAGAGTTGGGTTGCTATTGGCCTGTGGTGAGGGTTGGGTTGTTATTTGGCTGGTATTGAGGGTTGGGTTGTTATTGGCCTATGGTGAGAGTTGGGTTGCTATTGGCCTGTGGTGAGAGTAGGGTTGCTATTGGCCTGTGGTGAGAGTTGGGTTGCTATTGGCCTGTGGTGAGAGTTGGGTTGTTATTGTGCTGTATTGAGGGTTGGGTTGTTATTGGTCCGTGGTGGTCAGGCCCTTCCCATTGTAACGTGGCTGTCCCTGTGACTTTGGGCAGATCCGATAAGAAGGTCCAGCATCTCCGTGGCAACTCCCACCAGCGTACCCACAATCCCCCACTGGCGGGGCCCGAGATAACGCAGCCCTATCTCCCTCTGTCACGCTGCGCTATCCGCCTCATTTCCCTGACAGAACGTGCCGGAAAAATAAAGAATACGCTCCGCTCATGAGCCTCGGAGATCAGCCCTTTATCCGCCATCGCCTCTGCCACAGGTCCGGCCGGAACCCAGAGGAGAAACACGGAGAAACACAGAGAAACGCAGAGAAACACAGAGAAACGCAGAGAAACACAGAGAAACGCAGAGAAACGCAGAGAAACACAGAGAAACGCAGAGAAACACAGAGAAGCGCGGAGAAACACAGAGAAACGTGGAGAAACGTGGAAAAACGTGGAGAAACGCAGAGAAACGCGGAGAAACGTGGAGAAACGCAGAGAAACGCAGAGAAACACAGAGAAGCGCAGAGAAACGCAGAGAAACACAGAGAAACACAGAGAAACACAGAGAAGCGCGGAGAAACACAGAGAAACGTGGAGAAACGTGGAGAAACGCAGAGAAACGTGGAGAAACACAGAGAAACACAGAGAAACGCAGAGAAACACAGAGAAACACGGAGAAACACAGAGAAACACAGGGAAACACAGAGACACGCAGAGAAACACAGAGAAACGCGGAGAAACACGGAGAAACACGGAGAAACACGGAGAAACACAGAGAAACACAGAGAAACAGAGAGAAACGCAGAGAAACACAGAGAAACGCGGAGAAACACAGAGAAACGCAGAGAAACACAGAGAAACGCGGAGAAACACAGAGAAACGCAGAGAAACACAGAGAAACACGGAGAAACAGAGAGAAACGCAGAGAAACACAGAGAAACACGGAGAAACCGAGAGAAACACAGAGAAACACAGAGAAACACAGAGAAACACAGAGAAACGCAAAGAAACGCGGAGAAACACAGAGAAACACAGAGAAACACAGAGAAACGCGGAGAAACACAGAGAAACACAGAGAAACAGAGAAACACAGAGAAACACAGAGAAACACAGAGAAACAAGAAACACGGAGAAACACAGAGAAACACAGAGAAACACAGAGAAACACAGAGAAACAAGAAACGCGGAGAAACACAGAGAAACGCGGAGACGGAAAGAGCAAAAGCGTTC
>NC_083760.1:87997605-88015105 GCF_963514075.1 Conger conger | reverse complement strand
TTTCCCGTGTTAAAATCCAGAGCGAGGAGGGTGTAAACTAGCGTTGCTGAAATCTACTACCTCTAAACAGGACAAAACAAACAAGCGCGGTGGTTATTTCCTGAATTAATTAATGTGAAGGTCAGAAACCAAAGTGCTAATTGAGTTCGCCCGTGAAAAAGATCCTGCAGACAATGAAGCTACCATTTAGACTGCATTGCAGGCATTCGGCAGATGCTCTTATCCAGAGCGACCTTCGACAAAGAGCTTAACCGTAACCAGGGACAAGTGCGCTGAAAGACCTGAGAGGGAAGTGCAGCTTCAAGTGCTACCAGTACAACAGAGATAAGGACGCGGGCCTTGTAGATTCATCTGACAATGGACTATATCTATAAAACGCTTTTTTTCATACAACACAAAAAGTATCAATGATACACACTACCAGTGGTACTGATGAGAGGCGGTATATCACTCTCAACAGTTCTTTATGAATAAAAAATGAAGTTGTTATTTTGTATCAGCTGATGGTACGGTCACAGTCCACCTCATAGACACAGAGAGAGGACAGGGCTCCTGAGGAACTCACAGCAGGAGAGCGTGAATGACCTGTTTTTGTCATCTAAGAAACGTGTATGATGTGACTGACATGTCTTTCTCCCGGGTCTCGGGAGGCGAATCGAACATTCTGATGGTGATGTCACAATCACTCCGATAACTGAAGATTCTGGAACGCCGAGAAAACATTCCAGAAAGAACGCACACTCCAGAGGTTAATATACTCAGTGTCTCTGTTCCCCCGACGGCTACGTCATTGAATTCCTGTTCATCTCTTGGCCTTGCTCAGTTGAAATGACCCCTGACCCCTGACCCCTCTGCCCCTCGTGTCTGCGTGGAGGACTCACCTGGGGTAGATCCCGCTCACCATGTCCTGCTGCAGGAGGTCAGCTGCCCCGGCGCTGGGCCCCGCGGCCTTCGATATCAGCAACACCACCAGCCCCCTCATCTGCAGGTTACTCTTACTGTCGTACACAAAGCCCCTGTGGAGGAAGAGGAGGGGGAGAGGAGGGAGAGGGTATGAGGTCAATACCCACCGGGCTTCTCAGTTTTTCCATTACATCTCAGGTATTTAGCTGATGCTTCTATCCAAAACAACTTACAGTTGATAAGACTACGCAGGGGACAATCCCCCCCTGGAGTAATGTGGGGTGAAGGGCCTTGCTCAAGGGTCCAACAGCTGTATGGAATATATCATGGCTTGAACCACCAACTTTTCCGGGTCCCAGTAAAGCACCTTAACCACTAGGCTACAGGCTGCGCCGATTCAGCCAGGAGGACCTGCTAATTAGGGCTGGAAAAATCGAATCTAACGAATCAACTTCATTGATTATGTTCTTTATTGAAAGTGTTCCGTCTCTGAACATTCTATTTTATCTGCATTCTACCTTCCACTGAAGACGATTGTTCTCTGAACGTTCTATTATATCAGCATTCTACCTTCCACTGAAGACGATTGGTCTCTGAACGTTCTATTACATCAGCATTCTGCCACTGGCATTAAAGCCCAATCCCAGGAAAAAACAAAACCAAAAAAAAAAACATTCTCTTACACCCCCACGTTTGACCCTTCACTGTTTTTACAGCGGCTGCACTGGAGCTCTGACCTCCAGTCCTTTTCACTGTAGGCCTCCAACTGACTGAAGACACAAAAACAGGCTTTTGTCTCGGATTTAATTAACATGGCCCTCAGCCTCGACAATAAACAATTAACACAATTTCCATTTCTTCTTCTCAATCACGCTTTGGCGAGTTTGGCCGTCGGGAAAGCTCCACGCGCCAAAATGAGTTTTGCGAAAGAAAATATGCGTTCATTGCAAGCCAAAGTTAGGGAAGCCCGTGTGTGTTTACTGTGTTTGAGAAGCACAGTTGTGCCGAGTGTGGTGGGAATTGAGTTTTTTCCTGTGGGGGAGGGGTGGGGGGGGCGGCATGGGGAGGGATCAGCCTCTTCCTCTGGCTTTGTACAGCAGTTCAGAGACTGTACTTGAAAAAAATAAATAAATAAAAAAAGTGACATTTTTCGTGGGACTGGCCCTTTAAGAAGTAGGTGGAAAAACCCCCGTTGGATGGAAGAGCTTATGACTGTGCAAGGCCACACCCCTCACCGCGCCCACCGCCCGTGGCAGAGACGGAGGGTGGTGGTGAATGCCTATTTATGGTCTGGGATTACCCATACAGAGCTAAACACCCCAGGTCTTTATGAGGAGAGAGGTTTGGGTTCACCCGGGGGCCTGATTTAAGAGACAGGGTCGTCCATCCAACTGCCTGAGCGAATCGGTCACCGACCACCGCCACTTACCGCGTCACGACTGTTTCCACATTATTTATTTTTAATTTTATTCTTTATTTTATTTTTTATTTCATCTTACCTTTATTTCACCAGGAAATAGTTCCAGTGAGATTTAGCTACATCTACTTTTACAAGGGAGTCCTGGCCAAAATGGCTTAAAATAGAACAAATAAAACAGCACCACTTCCATCAGGGCCACAGGGGCGGGGCTACAAGGAGCGATCAGTCTGTCACTCTAACTGTTGGAACCAATCAAAAGGTTTCTGCTCTCCACAGTGAAAGTTTGTGAATTTCCGATGGAATGCGGTAACTCAAACTTAGATTTTTGGGTCAGTAACCAATCAGAACCGTGGCTCTAACACAGCAAAGCACGGCGATTGGTCGAAAAACCAGTGCACTACATTACATTACAAGGCATTTAAGCAGACGCTCTTATCCAGAGCGACGTACAACGAAGTGCAGATCAAACACAAGTACAAGTGCGGAGAGGACCTGCGCGTGGTTGATCGTGTGTGTCAGTGAAAACTAAGGCAACTAGTTAGAACCGGCACGGCCCATCTGGACCGGAGCTGCGCACCCCTGGTCGAACGCTAACGCAAATGACCAGCTTCTAGGGCTGCTGGCCACAATCGCCATTGGCAGGGTCCGGATTTGACCCTGGACCGTAGGGCCCACCCGTGCAGAAGAACAGTGCCTTAGCAGGATGAGCCACTCAGCAGCCCGTTAGCACGGCCGCATGTCAACAGCCGATGTGCTAACGAGGCTCACATTCACCAGCGTTGACAAGGTAACCCGGACGTCTCCTGGAGTCCTTCAACGAGGAAAAACCTCGCTCTTTATCGCTCGTTCGTACAGATATTTCGGGGGATTTGTAGCTAGTCGTAGAGCACTGGGTTGTCAAACTCAGCCCTGGCAGCCAATGTGCGTATGCCGGGTTTTAGTTCCAACCACACTCGCAACCCCAGGATTTTAACAAGCTGTTCGTTTCTCTTAGTAAGACACCTTTTCCTGTTTTTGAAGGATTACTTACCCCCTTAAGGCACATTGTGTCAGAAATAGTTATTATACATGCCAAGAAGAATGGAAGTCCTGTATTCACATTGTGCTCATTTTACAAATGATTACATGAAATGTAATGAATAATTACAAGTAAAAATATTTTATTAGATTTGAATGAAATAATTAGTTCTGGACAACTGTCTACTGAACCTAATATAACCATATGGAGGATAATACAGAAAGACAACTCAAATGATAACGAGCAAAACCAGCATTGTATTAATAACTTTAATGGCAAAAAAAAAAAAAATGGAAAGAACTTCAACGTGTTCAACAACGTTAATTAAAAAGAGGTTGGCCGTAGCAAAAACCAGCATACACAGGGGTCCCCAGGACCAACAGCAACGTTTTAGACGACAATGTTTTTTCCTCTCAATAACACAAGAAAACATCGCCATCATGCTCGGTAACCGTATGCAAATGAGACGCACGGAACACATCGCTAATGACACGGTGTGTAGCCCGTGCCGCGTCTCCAGGGGGGGCAAACCCTTCATTTCATTCTCACTGGCGAATAAAGGGATTGTTCCGGCTCTTCTTCGTACACTGCGAACCGGCAGATTCGCTTCTAATTGCCGCTACGAGGGGGAAGTCTGGCGGCGGAGGTCAGAGCAGTCGCGAAAGAACCGGCTGTGCCGAGCATCATTAATTCACCGCGACTCCGACTGCAAACACTGCTCCGGGCGGATAAAGGGGAACTGAGGTCACTAGTACTCATAATATCCGCGCAGGGAAATTTAACCTGTACACACACACACACACACACACACACACACACTCGCGTGGTTTTACTGACGTTTTCTGTCCAATGCAACTGGAAAAGGAAAATACGTCAGAAACAAAGCACGCGTAATTTTAACTTGACACGCACTTCAAGCGCTGGGAGGGATGGACTCAACGCGAGCTTGCGGGAAATGTTCCAACCTTTGAATGGGTCGGAAATGCAAACGCAAGCGTCTCTTTATTACATGCAGGCGATTACACTCACAACCTTTGGGACGAGAGGCTAACGGTACAAGCTAAAAAGGGTTCATGCCGTTTACATTTCAAGTAAACACAAGCCCCTTTACGCACACATTCGCCTTACAGAATGTACATTCTCTTTGGGTAGAGGATGAATAACGCGTGTTTGCAGACGCGCGTGCCGAATTACGCAGAGATATTATTATTTTTAGGCAGCGGCAAACGCTGCGTGGGCCACAGACAGTGTGTGTACACAGGCGCAGCTCCTCAGCGCCGCCCGAAGCAGGCTCCGGGTCTTCCGCCGGGCAATGTTCTGACGGGTAAACCACACGGTTGCCATGGAGATAATCTCCATGCGCGACCGAGGGAGAACTTGGATGACACGCAGCGCACCACGGGAATACGACAAAGCGACAAAAAATATATAACAATTTAATAATATATATGTGTGTGTGTGTGTGTGTGTGTGTGTGTGTGTGTGTGTGTGTGTGTGTGTGTGTGTGTGAAATGCTGCAGTTGAGCAATGGCAAGAGTCCCAGGTCACTTTCACGCAGCGAAATCTCACAACAGGTCCAACTGATCTGAAGTTTGCTGAAGACGACAGGAGAACATACTGGGGGGGGGGGGACAAGAGAGAAGTACTTGTCCCCTTCTCATTTTCAACCTTTAAAAACGATTTATGTTTACATTAAAACACCACAGCACTAAACTACAACTTATGGCCTATTTCACCTGGGCCTACTGCAAACTCCATCCTGGGGACTCCACGTAAGATAGTTATCGTTCCAACCGTAAATGCCAGTCAAAACAAACCGTTAATCCTAATCTATTTGACCACTTTAATGCCTGTTGCAAGGTGATTTACTTGCATGAGGACACATTGCATCAGCGTTAGCTACGCCATGAAGAATTAATGATTAATCGGTCACATCATCTGGGCTAACGCTCTAATTTTCTGTAAAGCACTACGTGACAAATTATTCTTTTACAAAGAGGTTATGATTACATTAACTGACAGGTGAAAACAGTAGGCTATGATTCTGACCGCCAAACTGGTTACTGAAACAAAACGTCTTAGGGATTTTTTTGGACAATAAAGACTTCAAAGAGGAAACCGGTGGCAACGAGCCAAAATTACAAACCTTTGTTAAGGAACAAAAATAATGTCAGAAATATGACAGCAGCAGACCCGACATGTTTTCAGAAACTATAACAGATCAAGAGACCTGCGCACACACCACGCTTCCCCCGGCACGGCTCAGTCCGGATCCCCCGGTTTTATAGGACAGAGACGGAGGAATACGATGAAAAGCATCGCGGGAGACACGGAGCCGCGTGCGGTTAAAGGCGAGCCCCTCGCAGCTCGGGAGATAAAAGGCCACGTTCCCGTGGGAACCGTTAGCGCCCGCGCGTTTAATCCCCTTCCCCCGGGGACCCCTCGCCCAATCGTGAATCACCGACATCGTTAAGAGTCCAGAGTCCACCGACAGCCACACCATCGCGACACACACACACACACACACACACACACACACACACCGGCCTGAGAGAGAGAGAGAGAGAGAGAGAGAGAGAGAGAGAGGGTGAGAGAGAGGGTGAGAGAGAGGGTGAGGGTGAGAGAAAGAAGGAGGAAGAGAGAGGGAGGGATGGATGGAGAGAAAGAAGGAGGGAGGGGAAGAAAGGGGGAGGGAGAGAGACAGAGAGAGAGAAGGAGGGAGAGAGAGGGAGGTAGGGAGAGAAAGAAGGAGTGAGGGAGACAGAGAGAGAGAGAGAAAGAGCAAAGAGAGAGGGAGAGGGAGAGTGCTTGCATTGGGTTGTTCTGACCCTGCTGTTTACACCTGCTCAAGTTGACCCCACAGATCAAATGTAAGATTAATACTCAATCAATACTTGAAGTAAGGAGTGGGGTTCATAAGATTCATAGGCACTCCATATTTTGCTAAATGTTTTTAAATCTGCTCATTTTTTAAATGTTCAGTCTCCAGTGAGCTGGGGGCGGGAGGCAGTCTGGAGCTGTCCCAGTGCATTCTGGGGGATCAGACCGCTTTAATGAGCGAGCTCTAATTCTGCCTGTGAGCTGCTCCAGGCAGATAGAGGAGCTACAGCCACACCTGCCACACCGGCACCTGAGAGAGGACTATACACACACCTCATGAACACACACACACACACACACACACACACACCTCGCATAAACACACACACACACACACACACACACACACACACCTCAAACACACACACACACACACACCTCGCATAAACACGCGCACACACACACACACACACACGCGCACACACACGCGCACGCACACGCACACTCAGACAAACACACACACACACATACACACACACGCACGCACATACACATGCACACTCAGACAAACACACACTCACTCACACACACTCACTCACACACTCACACACTCTCTCTCACACACACACACACACACACATACACACATACACAGACCTTGCACACACACACACACACACACACACACCTCAAACACACACACACACACACACACACACCTCGCATAAACACGCGCGCACACACACACACACACACACGCGCACACACACGCGCACGCACACGCACACTCAGACAAACACACACACGCACATACACACACACGCACGCACATACACATGCACACTCAGACAAACACACACTCACTCACACACACTCACTCACACACTCACACACTCTCTCTCACACACACACACACACACACACATACACACATACACAGACCTTGCACACACACACACACACACACACACACACACAGTAGAGGGCTCTCTCCCCTAAGGCAGTAGCCAGGGCAAAGATTCGGGGGACAGACTGAGAGACTGTCAGAGGCAGGACCACAGATACACACATTATTAATGTTTATGAGTGTGCACCACTCAAAATCCATCAATCACACCTGCTTAACTGAGAGAGAGAGAGAGAGAGAGAGAGAGAGAGAGAGAGAGAGAGAGAGAGCGGGGGCACAGAGGGAGGGAGGGTGAGAGGGGGTGAGAAAAGAGGATGGAGAGAGGAGGGACAGAGAGGGAGACGGGGGAGGCAGACAGAGAGAGAAGGAGGGGAGATGGAGGGAGAGAGAGGGGTGAAAAAGGTTCCTTAATTATACAGAAAGAAGCATTCCGCCAGAGCAGAAGTGCGAGAGAAAATGGCCGCTCTCTCTCACACACACACACACTACTCACACACATAAACACACACACACACACACACACACACACACATCACACTCACACCCCCCCCCCCACACAAACACACACACTCCCCCCCACACACAAACATACAAACACACACACTCACACACACTCACACACTCACACACTCATCCATCCATACACACACACACACTCACTCACTCATCCAATCATCCACACACACGCACACACACACACACACATCACACTCACACACTCCCCCCCCCCACACAAACGCACACACTCACACACTCCCCCCCCACACACAAACACACACACTCACACACACACACTCATCCATCCATCCATCCATACACACTCACTCACACTCACACACTCATCCATCCATCCATACACACACACACACACACACACACACACACACACACTCACTCATCCACACACACACACACACACACACACGCACGGACACACACACACACAATGTGCTGGCCAGTCTCCTGCTCACATCCGACAGGAGGGCCGTTTCATTGCAGCAGGGCATCAATAGATGATGACATCACCCACCCCCAGGCTGCCTCGGCCCAGAGGTCGATAAATAAGCCCAGGCAAGGGTGTGACGCTGGCAGGGAGTCTCCTGCATCAGCGCAGGACTGTGACACACCACCACGAGGACACGGGCCTCGCAGAGTGGAGGAGGAGGGGGACCACATCATCGTAATCTACACAATAACACTATCTACACTTACACGGTCCTCACAAAACCAAAACCATAACCATAACACGATCTACACTTACACGGTCCTCACAGAACCATAACACTATGATCGACACACAGTGCTCACACAACAGACATGATGACATCATGACAGAATTTACACTCTAAGCACTATTAGGCATTTATTGGTCTTCTGCTGCTGTAGCCTATCCACTCAAGAGGTTTGACACACAGTGTGTTCAGAGATGCTCTTCTGCGCATACCACTGTTGTAATGTGTGGTTACTTGCGTTACTGTCACCTTCCCGTCAGCTTTGACCAGTCTGGCCCTTCTCCTCTGACGTCTCTCATTAACAAGGCATTTTTGCCCACAGAACTGCTGCTCACCCAATATTTTTTTGTTTATTGCACCCTTTTCTGCAAACTCCAGAGAATTTTCAATCCCAGGACATCAGCAGCTTCTGAGATACTCAAACCACCCTGTCTGGCACCAACAATCATCACACGGTCAAAGTCACTTAGATCACATTTCTTCCCCATTCTGACATTTCATCTGAATAACAATTGAACCTAAATAGCTTTTATGCATTTAGTTGCTGACACATGACTGGCTGATTAAATATTTGTATTAACAAGCTGGTGCACAGGTCTACACTAACACGGTCCTCATAACCCCATCAAAACACAATCTACATGTATACAGTCCCCACAAAACCACCACAACAAGACCTATCCTTACACAGTCCTCACAAACCCATCTCCTCACCACTAGCCTGAAGATTAGCACCCACAAACTTCTCTAAAACACAGATTTTAAAAAACCCATCACTGATAAAGAGACAAATAAAACCAGGCAGCCCATCACCGTCCTCATAACCAATCCGCTCTCTCTTAATAACAAACCTCCCAAGCTGGAGAGGGCGACAGCAATGCTACTATAAATGCGGGCATTTACTCAACTCCACGTCCTGCGGGCCGCAGTGTCTGCAGGTATTTACCATTCACTCAACTCCACGTCCTGCGGGCCGCAGTGTCTGCAGGTATTCGCTTCAACCGTGCGCTACACCACCTGAGTTCACTAATTAGCTCATTATCTGAACCAAGCAGGTAAAATAATGAGTGAAAGCAGGTGGTGCAGCGCACGGTTGAAGCAAACGCAGGCCCGCAGGACGTGGGGTTCAGCAGCGCCGGGCTACGGGATGAGCCTTTGTAATCATCAAGTCCTGAAATCACAGGGAGGACAAAGATATATTTTTCCTTTTTTTCCTTCATACGCTTTAAAACATCATTCCCTCCCAGTTTGTCTGTCACAGTGAGCGTGGTTCTTGTAATTATTCTTGGTGATTGGCCCCCTCAAGTTGGGCGAATTTTCAGATAGATGTGGAAATTGGCAGGTGCTCCCTGGCAGCTGAAACCTAATTATCGCGGGCCGGGCAAACTTTAGAGCGAAATTGATTTTTCTTAAGTTTATTTAGAATTCATCTGAGCAGAAATATAATTGTACACATAATTGAGGAAGTGCCAGTGACACAGGCGTCTGAAGCGGCTGTATTTAAATGGGCGAGGAGCGCGGGAGGCAAGGACAGGGGGGGCGGGGGGGGTTACTGTACTTCACTCAGCACCTCTCCGACACCAGGATCAACACGGAACACGGAGTACGGAACACGGGAGTACGGAACACGGGAGTACGGAACACGGGAGTACGGAACACAGAGTACGGAACACGGGAGTACGGAACACGGGAGTACGGAACACGGGAGTGCGGAACACGGGAGTATGGAACACGGGAGTACGGAACACGGAAGCAGAGAAGGCATCTTCATTCCCAACATCAGACCGCATGATCTGCTGTTGCCATTGGTTTAAGCATTTATTTATTCCTTTATTTATTTATCTTGGGCAAGTTGGTGAGACTGTAATTACAGAACACAACAGGTCTGGGCGTGGCCCTTCTCCTTCTCCTCCCCTGATTGCTTAGATATCTCTTACTCACTTTCTTTCTTTCTTTCCATGGCCAAGAGGGGCAACGTGGAGCGATAGGTTTTTTTCTGGGGTTTTTTCGGTTTGTCTAATCAAAGCGAGCTCATTTGGATGAGAGGAGATCTCATACTGCCGTCCTTAATCCTCTGTTTTCCATTTATTTTGCACGTTCCACTCTAATTAGTTTTGCGCCGGGCTCCATTTTAATTATTTCTCCTGCAGTCTTATCTCAACCACTCCTTCCGTCTCCCCGCTCATGCCCGGTGTTGCCAATTTTGGGGAATTTGTCTCCGAATCTGGCTGCTTTTTGAAAACCGCGAGGACACACAGGACTCGAACGACTAGTTGGGTCACGTGCGACACTACCCCATTGTGTATTTTAATATTCGGTGACCTTTTGTTAAAATTGTTGTGGTTTGGAGTTGGTTTTTGGGGAATTTCAGTGGGTGGAGATTGGCAACACTGCTCATACCTCTGGTTTCCTGTTCTAACCGTACCGCTGACGCGTTATGAGCCGCGGTGGAGGATAACTTTTAGAGAGGCGCTCTTTTAACTGGAGGTTGCAGGCTTGATTCCCAGGTGGGGCACAGTGGTTCTGCCCTGGAGCGAGGCACCAGAACCGCTCCAGGAAAATACCCAGCTGTGTGTGCGGGTAAAAAAAATGTCAGCCAAGTGGACTAATGAATAAAGATGAATGCACTCATTTGAAGATTTCAGAGAAACCAATGAGGCAGCCTGCACCATGAACCGTGCCCTGTTTGTTAAAAGTAATATTGTTTCAAATATTATTTGAGATATTTTATTGGATCCCCACCGTTATTCAAAGTATCCACCGAGGTCTACACTGAGGCATCTTATTGACACCAATCCTGCCAAAAATAGTGCAATGAGGAGAGTACAGCTTTCACATTCCAAAACTTGTTGGACTTTTTCAACAAAAGTTGGACCCGTTAGCAGAAGATTGCAAACCGTTTTTTTTTTTTTCCGGATTCCGGTCAGACACGTGGATTTGTCGTGTGATGAAGCATCAGCCATACCACCATGCACCCTGCTTCAGCCTGAAACGTCTTGGGAAAACCACGTTGCTGCTGGAAGTGGTGTTGCTGAACCCGGAGAGGGTGAACTTCCCTCTGGTCTGGTCTGGTCTGGTCTGGTCCTGGTGGCAGCTTGTAGCCTAGTGGCTAAGGTACATGACTGGGACCCAGAAGGAAGCCCTGGTATAGCCGAGAAAAGGTCAGCACAGCCATCGGGCCCTTGAGCAAGGCCTTTAACTGCTCATTGCACCAGGGGGGATGGTCCCCAGCTTAGTCTAATCAACTGTAAGATGCTTTGGATAAATTTGTCAGCTAAATAACAAATTATAGTTTTTATTATTATCATCGTAATAGTCAAATAAACCCTAATGCCGCTGTGCAGTGATTTAAACCAAGTACCACTGGGGGCGGTAAAGATCCCATGACACTCTTCTCAAAGAGTAGGGGGTTCCCTGGTGTCCCGGCTAAATTCCCAAACTGGCCCATTCAACCTGCCACCTAGTCAACGGCTGATTTAATCGCCTAAAAAAATGTTCTCTCCCTCTGCACCTCAGCCGATGTGCGGTTAGCGTTCAGATGAAGAAAACTGTCATATTTCAGCAGTATTTAGCCTTCAGCAATACAGAGCCTTTAATCTAATTTTAAAATCAACAGCACATACTCCTGCTGCTCGGTGACTGCAACGATGCAGGTCTCAGGAGTTGGGATGAAAGTTCACAGGAATTCCTTAACTTGTTCTGCAAGTACTGAAGTCAAGATGGTGGCTACTTTGCTAAATAAGGAAATCTACCAGGACTAATCATCTCTGCCGAAATGCTCACCAAGCAAGGTTGGGAGGAACGGGTTCTTAAGGGGTTCTTAAGTCAGCCAATCAACGATTTGGCAGAAATGCAGAGATGGCCAGTTTACGATTTTCGCATCAATCATTTATTGTGAGCATTTTGGTGCAAAATGACTGGTTGAGTTGGATGTCCTTAAATATCTTGCCTTCAGTACTAACAGAACAAGTTAGCAAACCTGCATCCAACTCAACAGATCTGTGTATGGATACATGCAGCAGAAATATGGCCTGCTGATTTTGAAATACTCCATCTGAGGTATCAGTCTACTTTTCTCGGTCTCCCTGGTTCTTTTTGCCAAAAGTGACATTTCTTTCACCCAATGTAGACCTCTCTCCCATCATCAGTCCATTCTTCTCAGTCTTCTCTTCTTCTGTGGTGCCGCCCCTTGGCTTGTGCGATATCTCACGGGGTCCCCAGGGAATCACTGAGGGTTTCACTAAGCGTCTCCGACGGGTTGTTAATCACAGCGAGAAACGATTACCTAGGATGTGGTTTGAAAGACGTCAACACCGACAGCACAGTATCCCCATCACTGGACTGGGGCACTGGATTCCCCCGCTTGGTCCAGAGGGAAGTCTGACCCCTGCTGGCTCAACTTCAGTGGTGCAGAATGACTGACTGAGGTGGATTTCCTTAAATATCTTGCTATAAGATAAGCCATCATCTTGCCTCCAGTACTAACAGAACAAGTTAAGGAACTCATCGCCCGAGTCATCAATCAACTTTTATCCGTCTTCTTCCGTGGTGCTGTCCCAACAAGACCACTGCTGGTAGCATCCTGTTTCTTTGGGAGGTCTTCGAACAAAGCGCTAGGCTAACCGAAATCCAACTCTGCTCAGCTTTGGTAATTAGCCAAAAAGAAATTCCATATATCAAATTCCTGCTGATATGGCCTGCGTGTGTTGACCTGAACTCTAAACGCAAGTGTTATCATTATTTCTGAACATCAGGTTAGCATTGCCATTGCTCCTCGCAAAACATGTGGTCAACATCGCTGCAAAGTCATTTTTAGCAACATCAGAGGTGTCGTCGGTCATTTCTGAACGTGCTCACATGTTGTTTAAAGCCAGTGAAAGCACACCTCTGGTTAATTTAGGACACCGTATAAAAAAGAAGAATAAATAAAGAACCATCCATCCATCCATTATATGAACCTGCTTATCCTGAACAGGGTCGCAGGGGGGCTGGAGCCTATCCCAGCATACATTGGGCGAAAGGCAGGAATACACCCTGGACAGGTGGCCAGTCCATCGCAGGGCACACACACCATTCACTCATACACTCATACCTATGGGCAATTTAGACTCTCCAATCAGCCTAACCTGCATGTCTTTGGACTGTAGGAGGAAACCGGAGTACCCAGAGGAAACCCACGCAAACACGGGGAGACCCCGGCCAACGGGGATTCAAACCCAGGACCTCCTTGCTGTGATTTATAGTATCCTGAAGGCAACAAGGCTGTTATGAAGCCCACTAAAAGAGAAAATGTTGGCAAGATTTACTTTTTAACCAATCAGCTGCACAGCTGTTGAGTAAGTGGCCAATGAGAATTTACACCGAAGTGAAAATCCTTGGTGTGCCAGACCTCCAAGCTCACCAGCTTGAGACATGACATACTTTACATAAAAAGGACACTTTATTATGATATGTCTTGTATTTTTGAAGGTAAGAAAGTGCACATCTATATCTCGTGGCTTTAATGAGCACTTTAAATGCAAGAGGGGAATAAATTGAGAGCACGGGGTGTTTAATGAGCGACAATGCTTCAAGGTCTCCCCGTTTATAAGAGCGAGCAACCATCCCTCCCTCTCTCTCTCCCTCCCTCTCCCTCTCCCTCTCCCTCTCACCCTCCCTCTCGCCCTTTCTCCCTCCCTCTCTCCCTCTTTCTCTCCCTCTCTCCCTCTTTCTCTCCCTCTCTCCCTCCCTCTCCCTCTCCGTCTTTCTCTCTCCCTCCCTCCCTCTCCCTCCTTCCCTCCCTCCCTCCCTCCCTCTCTCCCTCCCTCCCTCTCTCCCCGTCTCTATCTCTATCTCTATCTCTCCCTCTTTCTCCCTCCCTCCCTCCCTCTCTGTCTCTCTGTATCTCTCCATCTCTCCCTCTCTCAGCCGTGTCCGTAGTCTGTATCGCCGCGGTAACCCCAGTCCGCGCCACTTCGGTTTTTTAAGAATGAAGAGAAAGGGGAAAACGGCCGCCCGTCTGGCATTGTGGGTAGTTTTGTTGAGGCGGAGACGCGCCGGGGGAACAGGAGCTGGCCGACCCAGGGCTGACAGTGAGGAATCGGGCTGTCAGAGGCCCACTTCGCCCCCGCGCTACCACACCCAAACGGATCGTCATATCGGATTCAGGTGCCTGGGTTATTACACCCTGGGGCTATGGATTCCAGCAGAACAGCCCACCGGCTGAGCTCCACTTCCAGCTCTCTAACTATCACTTTCTTTCTTCTATCTGACCAACTCACTCTCTCACTAACTCTCCCACTCTCTTGTTTCTCTGTCTCTGTCTCACTCTTACTTCCTCTCACACTCTCTCTCTCACTCGCACACACACACTTCTACACACTCTGTCTTGCTCTTACTAACTCTATCCCATTCTGTCTCTTTCTCTCTCTCTAACCAACTCCCTCTGTCGTACTAACTCTCTCTCTGTCTCTCTCTCTCTCTCGCCCCCAGTCAGAGACATTGGGGTGAGCAGCACCCCCACAGGCAGGTCCTGCCTCTCTCACCCCGGCCAGAGGCTCTCCAGCCCAGCATTGTGTGTGATCGGGGCCTCCTGGTGCAGGGCGGGCGGGTGGATGACGGGGGGGTAATGACAATGTACAGAGCCACGGTCCAGCTGGGATTCATACGGAATGAGTTGTGGTGTTGACCGGTGTAGCCTGGCGACCCGCTGTCATGGCAACCGTCCCCGGCGACCCTCCCAACTCATGCCATGCCATAGACATATTGTCCCTCCATTCCTCCATTCTCTCTCACTCTAGGCCACACCCTCCGACTCGTTTAGACGCCCCGTGTCCGGGGGGGGGAATTTGGGGGTGGGTGACACACATTGTGGGCCCAACAGGTGTGCGTACGGGGGACACATGAAGACCCGGTTTGTGACGAAAACCACGCGCTCCGCGAGGTCTGTATGAGGACTGTCCCCAGAGTGACTCAGGTTGCAAAGCTGCGAGTCTGCGGACCGACGGAAATGCGTCGGACTTCTGCTCAGATTATTTTTCAGAAATAGTTGTACGGAGTGCTGTCGGTTGTCACCATTAAAAAAAGTATTCCCTTCCTGGCGGATTTACATTGCCATAACCCCACCCCCCTGGACGATGCGATCCTTGAGGGTCATATATCGCCGATTGAAACACGCAGGCGATCAGCCGACACCGTGCGACTGCAAAGACTATCGGGATAATTTCTATTCTTATTTGGTGCCACTTATGTAGAGAATAAAGAGAAGATACTGCAATTGCTCCTGTGCGAACCAGTTGTGAAGACTCTTCTTACACCTCAACTGCACATTCATCGTGACTCATTCATTCATTCATTCATTCATTCATAAAAACCGATTGTCGCACTCTCCATGTAACGTCTAACCTCAGCTAAAATAGATTATGTTTGGCCAGCAGCAAATCAAACCCTAAAACGAACCACGTGGCCCCATGCGTTCTGCACAATCACCATTCCTGAACCCATGCCATCACCCGCATTAATTTCCTCCAAATAAAGTACGCGTATCCATTTCTAGTCATTGGGCCGGGTTCCCTCAGACCAGCGCACGTCACAAGACATCAATCTGTTACGGAACACCGCGGCCAAGGACAGCGAGAACGGGGAATCGTCACGCTGACAGGTGGGCGCGGCTAAAGCAACGGGGTCAGAGTTGAAGTGGAATCCTATGATTTGATTGGACAACATCCTCCTCTTTTGACTCGATTGGGCTTCACGCCAACAGGCAGTGCGCGGACAGTAAAGTGACACAGCGTGCCACGGGAGGGAGCCTTTTTGCAAATTGGACTTCTGTTCAGACGGGAGGGACAATGCCGGTCTTCAACAGTAAATTGTGCCTAATGGTCCTATAAATCAAAACTGCTTGGCATGCGGGTGCAATTTAGCAACACGATAACCGCTCATCACATTACCTGTCTACCCTGTGCTAGATATGGAAATACAAATGGACACATGCATGTTGCATTGGGTCCAGCTATAAAGATCCAAAAAACGGGTGCCATGTACCGTCATCAACAGACATATTAGAAGAATGAGTTATGGTCCTTACCTTGCGGTGTTTAGCAAAGGGTGCTTGGTTCCCACGAGTTTCCTGACGTGCATCGCGACGTTGCTTAATTCATCGCTGAGCAAGCACCGCAAGCTCATGAACGAGGTGGGATACCCCACGATTTTCTCCGCGTCTGAGACTACTTTACTCCAGTTTGAGGGCGACGTGTTGGAGAAAAAGCTGATGTCCCTGCGGCCGTAACATAGCGGACCGAGGCGAGGCAGCCTTGACCGTAGCAACGCCATCGCTGCTACAAGTTCAAGCTAACTTAAGGTATCTACACGAGGAAGTATAGGCTATAACGCTAGTCTCCACTCATTCAGTTATGAAGGAAAATATTCGGTTAAACAAAGTCAACCAAGCGTTACGCATGTAAGCGAAATAAGGTAATGTTATTTAGTTTAAGCTGAATGTATTCAACTTATTTCTTGTGAGTAACTGGCTACGTTAACTGGCGTACTAAGTGAAGAAATTAATTTAGATGGCCATAAAAATATACGCAGTATAGAGTAATGCACACAACCTGCTATATGAATATAGTTTAGCTAGCTATATCCTTTAAACATATATCCTTAAGCTCACACGCTTACCTATGCTATTACCTATGCTGTCAGAAGCGTCTCTTCAATTTGCGAGCTTGCGGCCTTATAGCATTCTGTCATTAGAACTAATTATATCCATGACGAGACCATTCAGTCGCAGAAGTCTGCGAGCTATCGGTTCCCTCTTACGAGGTAATCGTTATATATCAACAATTTAATGAACGACCTCACGCCTCCCAGCCGGGTTTCAAGACCATTTTAATGCAGGCGGCCATCTTTGCTAAACCAAAACACGTCACGTCGCAAAACAAGAAGTAGTTTAACTCTTTGAGTGCTGTTCTCTCATGGGAGAAGCTCCGAACACCCTTTTTGTTTAAAATGTCTGTTTATATCACGTAAGGGTAATTTTCTTAATTGACAATGTGTGCACACTTTTATTTTTAATCTTTATTACAAATTAGACCATCTGTGCTGAATTAAGTGCTTAGGAAATATGCTCTAAGAATCTTCCTCTGTCTCTCTCTCTAACAGACAGAGAGACAGAGAGAGTGAGATTAATGTCTGTGCTTCTCCTAGAAGGGGGTAGCTAGCAC
>NC_083760.1:87980105-87995105 GCF_963514075.1 Conger conger | reverse complement strand
TTCGGGGAATTGGGGGCGCATTCCTCAGCAGTTCTGTAAAATGCGGCAAACATCTGATTTGTCCACATGTCAACACCAGCTGCTCGTTAAATGATTTGTGCATATTTTGCATCGACTTTGCTTAATATTATACTAGTGTGAGGCCGGAGTCAACTTCAATACATAATTTAAAGTGTGGAAAAAAAATTGTTTACACACTCTCACCCTCTCAATCTCTCTCTCTTTCCCTCTTTCTCTGTTATGAGGAAGGGAAAATCTCTCTCGCTCTTGCATTCTCTCTTCTTTATACTCAAGAATATAAAGAATACACAAATATAAAGAGTATAAACCCAGCCCTTCTCTCTTGGCTTTGTATTCAGTATTGGCGCACGGGTCACAAGGCCCTGGGTGATGACATCACCTAATTGTTGACAGCAACACGTGTGATTGGCTGGTGTTGGTCACACAGTGGAGTGTTGGGGGAGCGTTACAATAGGAGTTTACAGACCGAATTCAGACACCATCACAGCAAAGGATGAGACGAAACAACAGGGCAAAACCTGTGAATCAATGCTGCAGATCACTGACACTTTTAAAGGACCAAAACAAACAAACAGTACACTGTAAAACATGATACACCATATCTACCCAATAAAATGAAGGTAACATTTTACAAGTATTGTTACTGAATAAATATAACAAAATATTATTGATTAAATTCATATAACACATAATATTATTGATTAAATTCATATAACATATTATTATTGATTAATATTTTAACATGCCTTCATTTTATTGAGTATTGTGTATTGTGCTATTTTTTACAGTGTATCCTGTTTCTGTCATGTATTTTGGTCAATAGCCTGTTCCTGAGATTTGGTCAGTAGTCTGTTTTGAGTCTTGGTTAGTTGTCCGTTGGTTAGTCTTGCAGATTTTCAGGAATCTAGCGGAGTCAAATTCTGCTGCCATCTAAAGAACTCTGCAGGTGAGCCTTCCTCTCAGAAACACAGGTCTACGTCAGCACACTCCCTTACGAATGTACACTTTAGCGGGACTAAAATAGAACAGAACAGAAACAATGCACTTTCCAGCTTTGGGTTTTGGTTGGACGCAAAACGGTAAATAATCAAAAGCACAAACAAACAAAGAACAGAAAACCTGAGTTGAACCAGCATCAGTAAAGCAGACTGAGGGCAGTTCTGCTGTAAGCTCTTTGAGACTTGGAAAGATAAAGATGTCCTTACCCCCCCCCCCCCCCCCCCCCACACACACACACACACACATATGCACCCCCCACACACACGGATACACACACACACACACATATGCACCTCCCACACACACGGATACACACACACATATGCACCCCTCACACACACACACACACACACACACACATATGCACCTCCCACACACACGTACATACACACACACACACACACACACACACACGTACATACACACACACGCACACACACACACACACACACACACACATATGAACACCCCCACACGTACATACACACACACACACAGACACACACATATGCACACCCCACACGTACATACACACACACACACACACACACACACAAACACACACTCCAACCACAATTCCACTCGATCCATGGCTCCTCCTCCTGAAGCAGCTTTTCTGCGAAGCTGTGGAGAGACAGATAAAAACAACGGGTGGAATTATCGCGTATCTCTCTCACAGCCCCCGTCTAATTAAACACAGAGGACGGCGGACATCCGCAAACGTGCGCCAATCACATGGGGTGACCGCTGGACCGCCACGTCACGTAGGGTGACCACAGGACCGCCACATGTCATCCAGGGTGACCACAGGACCGCCACATGTCAACATGTCATACAGGGTGACCACAGGACCGCCACATGTCAACATGTCATACAGGGTGACCACAGGACCGCCACATGTCAACATGTCATACAGGGTGACCACAGGACAGCCACATGTCATACAGGGTGACCACAGGACCGCCACATGTCAACATGTCATACAGGGTGACCACAGGACCGCCACATGTCAACATGTCATACAGGGTGACCACAGGACCTCCACATGTCAACATGTCATACAGGGTGACCACAGGACCGCCACATGTCATACAGGGTGACCACAGGACCGCCACATGGCAACATGTCATACAGGGTGACCACAGGACCGCCACATGTCAACATGTCATACAGGGTGACCACAGGACCGCCACATGGCAACATGTCATACAGGGTGACCACAGGACCGCAACATGTCATACAGGGTGACCACAGGACAGCCACATGTCACACAGGGTGACCGTGGTTCTGCAGTCCTGATGTAGGAGACGCAGGTGGAGGATTCTGCAGAGCACTGGAAATACAGTGACGGTGGAGGTGCATTTCTGTTCTTCCAGGAACGGATTTCCCAAATGTACACTGAGAGTACAGTAATGGTCTCTTTGGGTACAAGTGAGTAAGTTTTCCAAGCAAAAAAGCTACAAATTGATTATATATATTGCTGGTTAGGGGGACAATTTTATGTACCTTCAGGGTATGGCCCCCAGCTACAAGCATTTGTAACTTTTGAGGTGCTATTCATACCTCTCTTTTTCTGAGAGTGTGTGCACTGCAGGATTCTAAAAAATGATGCCATTATTTCATTTAAATATAGAACCAATGGGGTGTCTCGGTGGCGCAGCCTGTAGAGCACTGACCGCATGCTCATTGCGAGCCGCGACGTCAGTGGTTTGAATCCAACCGTCAACATTTGTCACATGTCTTCCCCTCTCTCTCGCTCCCATTCTTCCTGTCTCTCTATACTATATACTGTCCAATAAAGCTGAAAAAGGCCTAAAAAATATCTTTATAAAATAAATAAAATATGGAACCAATAGCCAGAGTGCAGGGCAGTGCTGATGGGGTGGTTGGCAGTGTAGCAGTCCAGTGCTGATGGGGTGGTAGTGTAGTGGTGCAGTGCTGATGGGGTGGTGGCAGTGTAGTGGTGCAGTGCTGATGGGGTGGTAGTGTAGCGGTGCAGTGCTGATGGGGTGGTGGTAGTGTAGCGGTGCAGTGCTGATGGGGTGGTAGTGTAGCGGTGCAGTGCTGATAGGGTGGTGGTAGAGTAGCGGTGCAGTGCTGATAGGGTGGTGGTAGAGTAGCGGTGCAGTGCTGATGGGGTGGTAGTGTAGCGGTGCAGTGCTGATGGGGTGGCAGTGTAGCGGTGCAGTGCTGATGGGGTGGCAGTGTAGCGGTGCAGTGCTGATGGGGTGGCAGTGTAGCGGTGCAGTGCTGATGGGGTGGTAGTGTAGCGGTGCAGTGCTGATGGGGTGGTAGTGTAGCGGTGCAGTGCTGATGGGGTGGTGGCAGTGTAGCGGTGTAGTGCTGATGGGGTGGTGGTAGTGTAGCGGTGTAGTGCTGATGGGGTGGTGGTAGTGTAGCGGTGCAGTGCTGATGGGGTGGTGGCAGTGTAGTGGTGCAGTGCTGATGGGGTGGTAGTGTAGCGGTGCAGTGCTGATGGGGTGGTGGCAGTGTAGCGGTGCAGTGCTGATGGGGTGGTAGTGTAGCGGTGCAGTGCTGATGGGGTGGTGGCAGTGTAGCGGTGCAGTGCTGATGGGGTGGTAGCAGTGTAGCGGTGCAGTGCTGGGGGAACTTGGCTTATCATTCAAATGTTATGGGCTCGAGTCCCGGGGGCCCAGCCAATTTTCCCTCGAGCGAGGTGTTTAACCTTAATTGCTTCCTTAACATTTCCCGGCTTGCTTAATTGGATTATTTCTGGAGATCTAATCTGCATAGGTCCCGGTGGATAAGAGCATCTCCTAATGCAAAAAATCTTATGAAACATAATTGTCCTGCACGTAGAGCAACTGGCCGCCCTGGCTCAATACAACGTGCTTAATGAGTCAGACACAGGAGCCAGCCCTGCTCCTACACACTCAGAAATAAAGGTACAAAAAGTGCCTAAAAAGGTACAAATGCTTGTCGCTGGGGAGGTATACTGTATATACCTATACTTTAGGTACATAACATTGTACGTCTATGCAGAAATGTATCATTAATGTGTACCTTTTTTTTGTTTGAAAAAAAGTACTCATTTGTACCCAAAGAGAACATTACTGTACTTTCAGGGTACATTTGGGGAAAATAATAAACAAACAAACAAAAATGCACCTCCACTGTCACTTTGTTTCTGAGGGTGTAGAGATCTACTGTCCTGTCGGTTTTCACTCCAACACAAACAAAGCTCACCGCATCCAACAGCGAGAGATCTCCTTGAGCTGCTAATTAGTGGAGTCGAGATGGGCCAAAATCGGATTTGAAGCGAAAACCTACAGGACTGTAGAACTCCAGGAACGGAGTTGGTTACGGTTTCTCGTAACGCCTTCTCCACACCTGTATAGCAGGTCTCTGTCTGTCATGAGCCTTACCAATACAGACGAGTACTGTTGGGCACGGAGACACCGTCTAGCGTAACGGTTTCCAGGTGGCCTGTGTAACCTGACGTAACCTGCATTGTTTGGGTACAAATCCAGCTGTAAAAAAAGTGGATTGTATGTTTAAGAAAAACCTAAGCCTCATAAGCTTCTCTGAGTAGCGGCATCTGCTAACGGGCTAAACGCAATGTGCGTCTCATAAACCCGTGCTTTGTCTGCAGTGGAGGGGGGGGGGGGGGGGGGGGGGTCACGATAACCACACAGATAGGCCCGGAACGACCGGGTCTGGGCCTGGCAGAACCGCGCCGGTCTGTTTCGGGTTAGGAGAGAGACCCCCGAATATCTATGAATAATAAATGTTTATTTACGTTTTGTGTTTTCTCATATTTTATCCCGCATCTTCGTATCCACGGCAACGCAGCCTGTGTTTTGCCTGATGTCCGTCCGCCCACTTCCTGCTGGGCTTGAGGAGTTTCGACCCTGCGCCCATTTTGCCCACCCCCCACCCCCCCCAACTCCCCCATCCCCACCACCCCGCCCTGCAGCTAATTCCATCAACAAAGTGTGTATTATTGAGAATTGCATGTTTATTTTCATTAACTGCCTACAAGTGATTCCAGGTTTGTGTATATTTTTTAACCCAGCTGTTTCCTATCAGTGTTTAATTCCTTTGTAGTCGCCCTCTCACAAAAAATCTCTTAAGCAATGTCCTTAAATAGAAATCGTCTGTAAATAAGCCAAGCGCACAGCAACGCACTGTTTGCCATCACTGCAGTTTTTTCCATTAATTCTCTCCCAGGGGTTTTTGCTCCACCTTTTAATGGTATTTGTCGATACACCTCGCTTATATTTGTGTTTACGGCTCGGATTTCTCCCTGCGCAAGCCACGCTGTGCCTCTCGCAACGGCAGAGGCCTCTGCGCTGAACTGTTTGAAAACAAATCTGGGCTCAAACAGAGCGAACGGGTTTCACGTTATAGATGTAAGGGGAGTGGGCCCGATTGCATCTGTTTGCGCAACGCTACCCATCCTAGAAATCTGTCATGACATTAGTTGTCATATTTGTCATTACACACAGCGCTTGATCAATATGTAGTTGATCATTTGCCATTGGTGTGGAGGGGTGTGTGTACGTGTGTGTGTGTGTGTCTGTGTACATGCATGTCTGTACCCGTGCACGCAGGGTGTGTGTGTGTGTGCGTGTGTGTGTGCATGTGTGTGTGTTTGTGCATGCTTGCGTGTGTGTGTCTGTGTGTCTGAGTATGTGTGTGTATGCTTGCGTGTATGTGTGTGTGTGTGTGTCTGTGTGTGTGCGTGTGCGCGTGCGTATGTGTGTGTGTGTGTGTGTGTGTGCGTGTGCGTGTGCGCTGTGCGCGTGTGCGTGTGTGTGTGCGTGTGCGTGTGCGTGTGCGTGTGCGTGTGCGTGTGCGTGTGCGTGTGCGTTTGCGTGTGTGTGCGTGTGCGTGTGTGTGTCTGTGTGTGTGTGTGCATGCTTGCCTGTCTGTGTGTGTGTGTGTGTGTGTGTGTGTGTGTGTGTGTCTGTGCGTATGCGTGTGCGTATGTGTGCGTGTGCATGTGTGTGTGTGCATAAACTCATTGAGGTCATTGGCTCAGGATGCCACAGTGACTGGCTCAGGAAGTGAGGTCACAGTTGCTCATCAGCAGTGAAGGGCTCCCAGGAGGCCCTGCGGTGAGAAGCCGTGCTGAGGGGCGCCGGGCTTTGGCCCGGAGGGTCACGGGTTTGAGTCCCTGAGGAAGCCCTGGGGACCTGCGCTGGAACCTGCAGCCAACGCGCGGTGTCAGTTTAACACAGACAGCTGTCATGAGTCCAAAGGCGGTGGAACACGCTCTGTGTGATTCAACACTCAATTTCTCTGCCTCCGAAAAAAGGGATCAAATGTTCCTTCGCTGTAGCACGATGCAGTTTGCGTCAAGACACGCCCAGTTTCACAAGTGGGTGATAGGCAATGTCTGCCCTGCTGCAGCATCCAGCTATGCCAGCTTGACCAGCTTGACAATTGAGCTGGTATGAGCTGGGTATGAGCTGGTCAGACAGCTACCAGCTCTTTCAAAACCTAGCTTGAGCTGGTCAGACCATGTCGAGCTGGTCTGAACTGGTTGACCAGCTACCAGCTGTTTCAAAACATAGCTTGAGCTGTTTTTTCAAAACATAGCTTGAGCTGTGCCAAAACTGTTCACTGGAAAAAGCTCCAGAGCGAGGTCTCTTTCCGCATGTTATGCCTTAGTCACTAATGCTAAATATAGTAAAATATTTGTTTCAACAATATTGAGACAGCGGCCCATAAGTTTGGCGTGCTTTGGTTGAGACTTTGAGTGGAGATAGTAACAGTAACAGTACATTACATTACAGTCATTTAGCAGACGTTCTTATCCGGAGCGACGTACAAGAAAGTGGAAATCAGCGAGAGTCCTAGAGCGATCGAAGGTAAAACTTGAACCCTTGACTATATCACAGTACACAGTTGCTGTACTCTGGTAGAATGTAGGATGTCGATGTCGCCGTTATGCTTTTCAAACGCAAATCTTTCAGCTCCGGAACAAATCGGTCCCACTCAGGTCTGTCATAATGGATATCTCAAGTTATCGAATCTCAGCAACGCTATCTGGATGGTCAGACAGCCCTCCGGGTAAGTGTAAATACAGCTTTGACTGACTATTTGGTGAACTGTCCCTTTAAGCCTGGGGGTCCTGCAAATAGGCCCCATTAGTGTTTGTGAACCACTGTGACGTCATTTGCAGGCGGAACCTAATTGGAGGCAGAGAAGCTACCTGTTCTGCACTCTCCCTACGTCAATACACACAGCACAATAATGAACTGGATTTGTGTTTAATTACATCGTTTAAGATGTTTACTCATGACCAAGAATATTAAGAAGAAGCAATACGTTATACAATATTATATTGTATATAACATACAGGTCATTACAATAGGTCATTTCGGACTTCTAACGGTCAAGAGAGGAATTGCAGCAACAAACACCTTCAAACCACAACACTGTTTATCCCACCCCTTCTCTGTGAACGCGCTGATGTTGACATTAAACCCCCCCCACGCCGTTGGTTGTGGTAATTAGAACTTTCAACCAATGAGCTTGAATTATTGTCCAGCTATACAATGCTTTGGTACAGAGTGTCGGTCCGTCAACCGTATGTTTCAAAACCCAAATTTAACACATATAAACACAGGCAGAGGGCAAGTTAACATGTCAGTGAGTCTTTACAGATGATTTACAATGGTCTTTTAAAAATGGGATTTGATGTCTGTGGTGTTACTCAGCAGAGAGTGACACTTTAAAAATAAATGGGAAACGATTTCCTGTTTGAGGAGATCATTCATGGGTCCTGACCTTTGAAGCACAATGAAGGTCACATTTCTAATGTACTTTTTATGAACTAAATGATCAAAAGTTTAATTGTGTCTGTGGTGTCACTATACAATAATTACGCAGATTTGCAGTAATAATGTAATAAAGTAAACCAATGTTTTTGATGTGAAATAATAACTCATAGTGAGTAGTATAGAGTTACACATGTTCTATGAAACTATGAAATGATTCAGTAGTATTTCAGATTCATATGATATAAGTAATCACTATATCACCATGGACACTTATGAGTACTGTCACAAGCAATGGTAACACCATAGACACTAATGAGTGTTAAAACTGGCGAATACATAAAAAAATCAAAAATCAATTAAACTCCAAAAGCGGTGGAGAAATAATAGTCAGTCATTTACACTGTCATTTATTACATCTTTATATCATATTGAATACATGCTGAATATAGATACACAGTATATAATAAAAATGAATAACATTTCCCTGCATTTGTGTTGTGTTTTCCTCACACTCAAAGCACTTTACAGGGATGATATAGGGTGGCCTGTAGCGTAGTGGTTAAGTTAGATGACTGGGACCCGCAAGGTCGGTGGTTCTAATCCCGGTGTACCACAATAATACACAATAAGGCCCTTGAGCAAGGCCCTTAACCCTGCATTGCTCCAGGGGAGGATTGTCTCCTGCTTAGTCTAATCAACTGTAGAGCGTCAGCCACATGCCAGTAATGTAATAATGTGATGTGATGAGGGGGAAACTCGTCTCAACCGCCACCAGTGTAGCCCACTGCGCAGGTCTGACGTCCCATTGTAGGCACAAGTCCATGTACACATCTGATAAAATGGCGGTGCATGGCAGCCAGTAATGGGCTGAGCTTTCTTTGAGATGGGCCTGTGGGGGCATCCTGACTATTACATTACATATCCTTTGGCTGACGCTCTTATCCAAAGCGACTTACAGTTGATTAGAATAAGCAGGAGACAATCCTTCCCTGGAGCAATGCAGGGATAAGGGCCCTGCTCAAGGGCCCAACGGCTGTGCGGATCTTATTGTGGCCACACCGGGGGTTCCCAGTCATGTACCCAGTCATGCACCTTAACCACTACGCTACAGGCTGCCCACGATGTATGCCTCAGTCATTTTGAGAGGGGGGCTTGTGGTGACATGTTATATGAACTCCGATGCAGAGCCAGTGTGAGGAGGATATGTAGGGAGTGGGGGCCAGAGACGTGGAATGCTGCAACCGGATCCCCCAATATTATTTGTTGTTTTTTGGGGAGGTACTGGTATGGTATGACCCCACCCCTCCCCTCCAGTTGAAATGAACATGGCTGCATGTTCTTGGGCCTTGCCCTCTGTGTGTGGGCGACACTCAGTGTCTGTGCTGGCACACGGGTTAAAGGTCAAAGGTTATTACCTGTCCCTGCACTGAATTGTGGGAAGGGTACTGGGAGATGGGAGAGATCATGAGTCCAGTGACGAGCAACGATCTGTCAATCACGTTCTTCATTCGACCAATCAGCAGATTTTATTTTGGAAAAAAATAAATGAATTTTAAAAAATCTGATCAAATCACTATGTCAATGAAAGCATGTGATCTGTGTGTTTATTTTTTATTTAATGTAAACCCATCCCCCCCACCCTCCCCCCACCCCACTACAACCAAGTTAACGGCGCTCATTCTGTGTATAAAATGATAGAACTCACACAACGCGACCAGCCTTCACTCTGCAGAAGAATGTTCTGAGCTGTGGATCTTAGAGTACCTGCGTCTGTTTGCGCTTGAGACTGAAATAGAGTTAGTCTAAAACAGCGGATTTACTCATTAAGACTGGAAGTGAAACACGACAGTGTCAGATCGGAATATTTGCTCAAATTAAAATTACACACAACTGAAGCCACTGTAGCTTTGAAAGGCCGTTAGGTATGACCTGAATGCATACGCAAAATTCACTTTGAGTTATTAGGTTTAACGTTTTAAAACGTTTAAAAAAAAAATCAGTTGACCAATTTAATTGTTGTCTTCTTTTAGAATATGTAATTTATCTATAGCCTACGTCAAGAATGTTTGGGGACACTCTGTGGAAAGGAGAGACGCATAGTAAGATCCATTCGATGCCGTCAGCTAAATCCATTTCATAAACACAAATACACAAGCACGCGCAAAATGTAAACAGCTTTTATTTCGGGGGAAAGGATTCCCCTTCGCCCGCCGTTTTTAAATAACAGCCGAAGCGATCTGAACCAGGGACGCCGTCCAAACTGGCGACACTGCGATGGGGGGCGAAGGGTGGTCGGAGAGAGGAGGGGGGGGGGGGGGCGATAATGGATTCGTGGATTGCCTGCCTTCGCCAGTAGCGTGCGGCGGTCGGGAGCGCGCACGGGTGAAAGCGTATCTGTGGCTGAACTGAGAGGAAATAGCCTTCTTGGGATCAGCGCGCCTCATATAGGGTTACAGCCGAGGCCCCTCCCCCCTGTCTGGGGTGTTCTCAGCCCCTACAGCTGCTTCACAGACACGGCTCACACCAACTCGCACGCAGACTGTGGAAAATTAAGAGCCAGAAGATGGCTGTCTTGACCGGGCATCGCGTACCTTCAACGGCATCACCAACTTCGCCCGGGCTATTCTCACGGCTGACACCCGTCGCTCTGCTGCTCTGAAGCGGCCCCGCTGGACCCCCCCGTGGGGCTGCCCCCACCGCAAATATTGACCGAGATAATAGAAGAAATGGCAGAGACGGAAAAAGAGGGTAGACCCCCCGAAAATAAAAGGAGCAGAAAACCGGCTCACCCGGTGAAGAGGGAAATCAACGAGGAGATGAAGGTAGGGGGGCTCGCGTTGACGGGGTTGTGTGTCTCTCGCTTTTAAAAATTTGCGTGGAAACAAGGAAATCGGGAAAGGCTCGCTTGTCATTTTTCGTGGATGTACGCTACGGAGCGCGCCTCGACTCCGCCTCCAGGCTTGAAAACAGACCAGAATTCATAGTCGGCTCGCTATTTTGGAGATGTGGGGGAACTTTGATTTTTTTTTTCTTTTGGTCTGTGCTCGGCTATTATGTGTACATGTGGGCTTTGTTTACGCGGCTCCCGAGAATGCGCCCATTAACCACGCGCAATCACAATGTTCCTTTTACGTCTCCGTAAAAGTGCCCTGCCTTTTGTAGTGGCTAGCTTGCTCAATACAAGTTGCATTTGATTGCCTTTATTTTTCTTTTAAAGCTTCGCCACGCCGTTTTCTTCCGCTTTCGGGCAAACAGCTGGACACTTAGTAAATCTAACGGAACTGTCAGAGACGGGTGAAAAGTGAAAATGAGTAATTATCGCAATATCGGTATTTTCCCATACAAGGCTCAGTGTGGAGTTAATGGAAAACCCTGTGCGTCAGACTCGATGGCTGCGCTACTGCTACTGCTAGTAGTACTACAATTACTACTACTACTACCGCCGCTGCTACAAAACAGCGATACTGATAGCAAGAGAATATGTACGCTACAGAAAATAAAAGACGAGACAGAGGAGTGAGCTCTCTCTCCATCTCTCTCCCTCTCTCTCTCTCTTTGATGTGATTTGTTATTCGTTCCCCTTGTCCGGCACAATCGCCAGAAAAGAAAAGGGGGTTCTCGGGCACGCCAGAGAAGCGATGCCAACCCCAGCTGCGGTTGCGAAGGAACCCGGAGGCGAGCATTCCAGATGTGCGCCTATCGGCTGCATGCGCTGGACGGACAACGGCACATTGTCTCTCCTGTCGCGCTGACGTTTCTAAGTTTACAAATACGGTTCGTCGGCGAATCATTTAGTATTGTTATTATTTTTATTCGGCGATTTTTCTTTTCTTACAAAGAGAGTCCATGTGATTTTAAAAATAATATATTTTAGCACCGAATTGAACTAGAGGATGTAGGGGGCTGTATAGCGGCTTTGTCTGGGGGTGATCATATGCTCATTGTTTGTATACATCAGGCGTCCCCGCGGTTTAGCGAACGTGGGGATTTCGCTATTTATTGTGCAATTGCTTATTTTAGTGAGTCCGTATCATATCACAATTACATCAAATTGACGTGTAGCCCTGGTAGCGGTGCGGACAGAGCGTGTCGTGCAGAATTTGGGCAAATCCCCGGTGTTGGCACGCATGAGAGAGGCTGGTGGTTTTCCAGGCTGCAGTGGAGAGCTTTCTGCTGGCATTTTTCTATTACTTGTGCTCAATGGGGTGGAAACACCTGCCTGAATTGCTTTAAATAGGGCTCATTTGCTCACGTCTACAAGTCTTCTACCCGAAGCTTCCCAATCTTTACAAATATAGACCAGGCGTTTTCCAGCTTCTTCTCTTTTCTTGTTGCTGACATACCCCGGTGGACAGTTCCGTCTTTCGGCATAATTCGTAATAAAGATATTATACAATGAGTCGACAGCATTCCGTTTATTGCACACACATTTCGGCTACCCACAGCAAACTCACAACACGTTGAAGCAGCAATCATGCGGATGCCTGTGCGTATTATTTAAAGGACTCTCTGCGTGAAGGTTGTTGTAGTGGGTTGTCAGGACAACGAATCAATGTCACATACGTCTTTCTTACCTGCGGATTCTTTCTATAGACTTAGTCGTCAAGTTGGGGAGGAAAAAAAACGCCAAAAGGAGCTCTCGGGTTTATAGTTCCGAGCGAGTCCTCGTGAGGGAGGAAACGCGGTCTTTGTGTAAACTGTGTGGATTGCATCTTTTGGTATCCGTGCGGTGTAGAATTACAAATTAACTAATTTTAATCAAAACATGCGAAATGTTATCCTTGCTTGATATAAAGGCTGCCTGTTCTGGATCTGGTGGGTTTGTTTTGTTTACTTTGGCTTGGGCTCCCTCGGCGGTTTGGGAGATAGTTGTTCTTTCTGTAACAGATGTTTGTCTGAACCTCCGACAAGAAACAAAAACAACATTGTGTGAACGGAAAAAAATTACACAATCTTTTTTTTTTTTCTAATGCGATAATACTAATACAAAACGACGCGGAATTACATCTGACAATGATGCACTTTTTCCACTTCTTGTTTTATCAATACCTCACTGACTCCAAAGCAAATGCCGCAATCTCATCGTTTCAGAATGTAAGCAACGCGGGTAACATGAGGTAATCTGCATCACTAAATCAAATCTTCAATCAAGTCCTTTCCTCCTACTATGATCAAATGCACACTTTTAAACATAAACCGCCGTCGGATGATGTACCAGTGCGTGTCCTGTAACGGTTCTAATTTGAACCGTTCCCGTAAACAAGCGTTTGTGTGCCTTTTTTTTTTTTTTTTTTTACATTTGCATGACCTCACGGAGTGTAGGACTGGAAAAGTGCGTGCGCGTGTGTCCGCGTGAGGCAGGAAACACTAAGGACCGCTGTTCGGTCCGAGTAGAACAACATGACAAAAGTACTGCGCACTTCACTCGGGCAGACAGGTGAGCTGGACGCTCAACGGTCACCTGACCTCACAGAACTCACCTATGGACTGTCCAGCCACAGCGCCCAGCAACGATATTGCGGCAACGGTTGTACTCGGGTCTGTGTCGTTCCAGCTACAGCGAGAGCTTGCAGGTTCAAATCTTCGGGCGAAGCGCCTTGCTGTTAATGGCTTCAGTGGAAAGGCAGATTTGTGAATGGACCGCACACAGGTTTGAGCGGGAGAATGGAGGTGCCAATGTGATGATGCACGCTCCAAAAAAAACAAAAAAACAATGCATTTTTGGAGGATGGGTTGGTGAGGGGTGACAGTGGACCTAGCCTGCCCACCTGCCACGGCCTCAGCCAATCAGAGATGACGTGTGGCTCTTCGCAAGTGGGTGGGTGGGGGGGGGGGTGTGTCCAATGGAAAGGTGGTGGGGGCGGGGCGGGATGTAGCTGCAGTAGTCTGACATGGGGGGGTCATAGGGGGGTGGTGTGTGTGTGGGAGGGGGGGGTGGTGTGTGTGTGTGTGTGGGGGGTGCTGTGTGTGTGTGTGTGGGGGGTGCTGTGTGTGTGTGTGTGTGTGTGGGGGGTGCTGTGTGTGTGTGTGCCGGGTGCTGTGTGTGTGTGTGTGTGTGTGTGTGCGTGGGGGGTGTGTGTGTGTGTGGGGGGTGCTGTGTGTATGTGTGTGTGTGGGCTGGTGCTGTGTGTGTGTGTGTGCGTGTGGGGGGGGGGGGGGGGGCAGGCGTACAGTAAGTACTCTGGTGCGTCACGGGCGGTTAAGTGTACCCCACAGCGCCGTCACCCCCCCCCCCCCCCCTCACACACACATCGATCCCGCCTACTGCTGAAAGATTCAGCAGACCTCCTAATTATTTCAGTTCTGCGTGTTTTTAACAGGGCTTTTAGTGGTGGACCCACCCACACCCCCCACCCCACCCCACAAGGCACGAGGGATGGAGAAATTAAAGAGAGAACACCTTTTTGTGCTTCTTCTGTAATATCACGGGCGGGTGGTGGTGGTGGAGGGGGGGTTTAAATTATTTCCCTCTGGTTCAGTCTGTCACTCATTTTATGCCAGACCTATGTCACCGCGGCGACACTGCGAACGGTAGTGTATAACTCTCCATTTAACCAGCACTCGTTTTTTTCCGAATTTATTGCTACCATGATTTAGCCAAGGCGGCACGGATGGTGCAGTGGTTAGCACTGCCGCCTCACAGCAAGGAGGTCCTGGGTTCGAATCCCCGTCGGCCGGGGCCTCTCTGTGCGGAGTTTGCATGTTCTCCCCGTGTCTGCGTGGGTTTCCTCCGGGTACTCCGGTTTCCTCCCACAGTCCAAAGACATGCAGGTTAGGCTGATTGGAGAGTCTTATTTGCCCGTAGGTATGAGTGTGTGAGTGAATGGTGTGTGTGCCCTGCGATGGACTGGCGACCTGTCCAGGGTGTATTCCTGCCTTTCGCCCAATGTATGCTGGGATAGGCTCCGGCCCCCCTGCAACCCTGTTCAGGATAAGCGGGTTAAGATAATGGATGGATGGATGGATGGATGATTTAGCCATTGAGGCATGAGCTGAAGGTCGATCAGCAAACACACCTGCCGGGTACAGGAGTTACCTGTCACGTCAGGAGGTACCTGTCACTACAAGAGTTACCTATCAGGACAGGAGTTACCTGTCACTACAGGAGTTAACTGTCACGTCAGGAGGTACCTGTCACTACAGGAGTTACCTATCAGGACAGGAGTTACCTGTCACTACAGGAGTTACCTGTCACGTCAGGAGGTACCTGTCACTACAGGAGTTACCT
>NC_083760.1:87955105-87975105 GCF_963514075.1 Conger conger | reverse complement strand
GCAAGAGGGCTGTTTGGATTGAGTTTAAGGGTGGGGGGTATGGGCCTGGGGGACCAGTTGTTGCGTGCGTGTCAGTATGTGTGTGTTGTGTGTGTGTTTGGCGGAGGGGAGAAGGGGGGGGTGTTGTGTCACTTTAAACCCTGTATCCATTCATACCCACCCCGCTGTAAGAATGTCAGACTGCTTAGATTCCGCCGCGATTTCCGCGGGTTCGGGCGGATGCCGTTTGATCAGCCAGCCCCGTGCTTGGCTTTGATCTGCCTCACCTGGCATTGCTCCTGTCGGCCAATCCGATCCGCACCTTTCTCCTGCGGCCAATCACGTCCCGGGCTCAGGTGACAGGCTAATCTTTCTACACGGCTCGGTAAAAAAAAAAAAAAAAAAAAAAGGAGTTCGTCCTCTTCTCCGAGCATCTGTTTGTCATTTGTTGCTGCTTAATGACTTTTTGTCGGCTATATTTTTTCACGGCCGCATCGCCGGCTACACTTATCACTCATAAAAACTGTCACCGTTTTTATGTGCATTTACGATAGCTCATCTTAATTAAAACTCCGAGCATAAATCCTCCGGAGACGATTCTGCTGCGATCAGACGGATTTCTGAGTTCAGGTGTAAATATAACCTTGGGGAAATTTCCTAATGAAATGTTCTCGCTTTAAAAAAAAATGATGATTCACCTTGTACCTCATCTGTTGGCATGGTGACGTTGTAAAACGGATTTATAGCAGCGGTCTCTGAGCAGTAACTGTGGTGGGATTTCACAATTACTCACTTTCTCATCCGAAGGTAGTTACATCTTAGCGCTGTGATGCTAAACGTTGAGTGTATTTGCTTTATTTTTGTGTGACTCAGATGCTACCGCTTTGTTAGAGAGGCTCTGCCTCTCAGCGACCCGAGGGGCCCCTAGTGGCAGAGTTGTGTTACTGTTACGGAAGGTGTGCAGAAGGTTGCAGTTTTGTGTGCTGTCGGCCTGATGTGATTCTTTTATATATTATTTTTTCTGTCCTTGTGCTGTTGCCAGGGCAACGACTCAGAACATTCGTACCCTGATGGCATCAAAGAGCCAGGAATTATGGGTCTGACTTAGCCCAACATATTTGACAATTCTTAAAAAAACGAAAAAACTCAAATCAATTGGCAATGTGAACTGTGTGCGCGCCTTCTGTTCAATTTTTGAACTTCACATACGTAAAATAAATATTTGACTTCTATTAACTCTGAAATGGTGTTTTCAGTTTCCTACAGAAAGGCATTGTTCCGCGGCGTAGCTCATCGAGGTCACGTAACTCAGAGAGCTATTCAGCCGAGACAATTTTGTGAATTCGCAGCTGTGATTAATGATTAATAGGACAGGAGAATGAATGGTGACTGAGTGGCACGGTGATTTATTAGTGTGTTTTCTCACCTCGGGCCTCTGTGCAAGCGCACACTCTCTGCGTCTGCGTGTGATGACGTGCGAGTCAAAACGCAAAACGTTTTCAGGAATGTTTTCCACTCTTCGGCCGCGCGCTCACTCACTGTGGTCGTTAAAAAATCCCGTGACACCTTGAGAAAGGGTCGGTTGTTTTAACTCCGATTGTGCTCCGATGTCGTGTATTTCTGGTTCTGTGGTTACCTGTCTACCTGCCCAGGTAAATGAGCTGCTCGCTACCTGTAATTACCTTTTAATTGTGCACTGTCCCTGCAGAAACGCACAATAAAATAAATAAATGTCAAATTTGACAAAAAACAAAAACCAAAAAAAAACAGCTCAATACATCTGGTCATCTAATCATTCCCAAAATCAGGTGTTGCAAAACTTTTTTCTGATACGACCTTAAATAAATATTCACAAATTTACATGACCCCCCAACACCCCATCCACACACACACGCCTCAGGCCTAACAGCTCTGTTCAGCTGTGAGTATATTGTTGACATACCACAATCTCTCGTGCCTCATTGCTTCATTATGTATTATTGCTCCGTGGTTGTGATATTCGACACGTAGTGCCTACACTCACATAGTTAAAAAAACGCCAAAAAAATTTCATGTGACTCCGGTAACCCCACATGGGGTCATGACCCACAGTCAGGGAACCCCTTCCCTAATAATTGGTTGGCTACAAGGTTGTCACTGCAAAAGACAAGTTCTCAGAGTTCTCACATAACTGACCTGTATAAATAAAGGTTAAATAAAATAAATTAAAATGTATTTGAACCTTTTCAATAAAGACGGAGAAACAAATGAACAGTCTCTCAGTACAGGCCCCTGAAGAGTGTGCGCAGGTTCTGTTATGGGTAACCGTGTAGTATAATATGCAGGGAACGGGGCTTATAACCTGGGCTTATAGAGGTTGAGGGTTCAATTTTGAGCTAGGCCATTGTACCCTTGTGGAAGGTTTTGACCTGAATTGCTTCAGTAAATATTCATATGCATGAATGGATACTATGTAATAAATACATAAATATTAAACATCTGCGTGTGTCACTCTGGATAAGAGTGTCTGCTAAATGCCTCCCAGCTGAAAAACAACAGCTCAAGCTAGGTTTTGAAACCAGCTGGTAGCAGGTTGGCCAGTTCAGACCAGCTCCCAGCTGTACATTGTTTAGCTGGTTGATCACTTCACACCAGCTCCCAGCTTGATATGGTTTAGCTGGTTGACCAGTTCACACCAGCTCCCAGCTCGACATGGTTTGACCAGCTCACGCCCAGCTAGACCAGCTTATGATCTGCATGACCAGCTCAATTTTAAAGCTGATCAAGCTGGCATAGATGGATTTTACAGCAGGGCTCAGCAGGCTAAAACGTTTTGTGGGGTAAAAACTTAGTTTAAAATATGAGTCCTTCGCCTTCCTGGTCAGATAGCCCTTCTGTTGCAAAGTGTCAGCCTGCCGATATCAAATGTTTAATTATAGAACTAACCGGAAAGAAATTCACTTTGAGATTCATCCCCTTGCAACATAAATCCAGCAGTCTTTGTAAAAAATAATGTTTCACAACGCAATAAACCCAAACCACTCCAAGCCAGGAAATGTATTCAGTTCATAATCATTACAAACACAATGCTGTAACTGATGACTTTTGTTTTTGAGCCAAATTTGTTAATTCGCTTCTTTGGAAATGTAAAAACATACCCAGCCAAGGTAACCGGTCCACAAATTAAAAATGAGAGAGGAAATCACAATAAATTGAAGACCTCTTTCATTGTGGCTGCGTTCCAGGATGATTCAGCATGCACAGCATGACCCGTGTTGGTAATGTTTAAACCGCCGCTTGTGTGAATGTGTGTTAGCACGTTAGCACGTTAGCAGGCGAGAGACGCCGTAACTCAGTTCAAGTTGAGGTGTCCGAGTTAGTGGCTGCGGGGGCTGTGTAGCGTTCTGGTGCTTTCGTTTTTTTATGTATGTCCCAGCGAGAGAGTTCAGAAAAAAAAAAAAAAAAAAAAAAGCATCTGATTGTGATTGACGCCCTCTGTGATTGACAGCTTGCAGTGTGATTGACGGTTGCATGCATGAATGTAACGGACTGACTCGTGTCTCATCAGGTGCGAGTGGGGCAGGCTCAGCCACAGGGAGGCGAGGCGGGGGATCTCCATGGCAACCCGTCCTACCCCATGGTGAGGCCCTCTGTGTGTTAGCGCGAGAGAAGGTTTTCCTGGAAGTCAGTGAGGTGCAGGATCTCTTAGCGAAGTGAAGAGGAAGGGTTCCCAATTCAGGTTTTCAGGGGAGAGGACGAGAAGGACGCTCCCGTCTTCCCACGAGAGCAACGCCGAGGTTCCGTCAGGGTCGGACGACGGCTCTGTCGGGGATGAGATGATGGTTTTCCCGCTTTCGGAGCGAGAACATGGCTTAGAATGTCGGAATATGAACACTGTGAGGGTTCTACTGGAGTAACAAGTTGACTACCAGAGCGGGACCAATGTTCAATCAGGAGAACCTAAGGTCCTGCTTTCATGAATAAATGCAAGTTGTCTCAGAACCAGGCTGAGGTTCAACCAGGTGATAGTGAGGATTTAAGTTCACGGATTGTTGGGAAGGTTACAGAAAAGAGATGCAAAAGCAGTGATATTCTCTCTGTGTATTATATACAGCTACAGTGAAGGTGAGTTTCTCAGTCAGACAGAGTTACTGCATTACTGTACTGGAAAGCAATGACAAGACATTCAGCCTCTCTATCAGTGATGTAGAGTTACATTTAGCAATGAAAAGCAACAAGATTTTCTGTGTGTATCAATGACAGCTACAGGAAACTTGTGAAGAGATGAGGATGTGTGTTAGAAATCTTTGTGTGTCAGAGATGTAGAGTTACAGGATGTGTTTTAGAAATCTTTGGGTGTCAGAGATGTAGAGTTGCAGGATATATGTTATAAATCTTTGTGTGTCAGAGATGTAGAGTTACAGGATGTGTGTTAGAAATCTTTGTGTGTCAGAGATGTAGAGTTACAGGATGTGTGTTAGAAATCTTTGTGTGTCAGAGATTTAGAGTTACAGGCTGTGTGTTAGAAATCTTTGTGTGTCAGAGATGTAGAGTTACAGGATGTGTTTTAGAAATCTTTGTGTGTCAGAGATGTAGAGTTACAGGATGTGTTTTAGAAATCTTTGGGTGTCAGAGATGCAGAGTTGCAGGATATATGTTATAAATCTTTGTGTGTCAGAGATGTAGAGTAACAGGATGTGTGTTAGAAATCTTTGGGTGTCAGATGTAGAGTTACAGGATGTATGTCAGAAACCTGTGGATGTCAGAGATGTAGAGTTACAGGATGTATGTTAGGGTGTCAGAGATGATTTGCTTTTTTGCTCGGAAAACATACTCATTTGTACCAAAAGAGAACATTACTGTACTTTCTGGGTACATTTGGGAAATGTGATCCTTGAAGACGTACCTCCACTGTCACTTTACTCCTGAGGGTGTGAGATGTAGCGTCACAGCACGGAGAGACAGCAACGAGACTCTCTGTGTGTGTGACACACGGATACAGAGCTACAAGGCGCAGGTCAGGAGGCAGTGAGAGGTCAGAGGTCAGTGTGTGGGGTCAGAGGTCAGTGTGTGGGGCGCAGGTTCTGATGCGGCCCCGGGTCGGTGGCCTCAGCCTCTCCGTCAGAGATACAGAGTTACAGAGTGACTGCGCGGGAGAGCATTGCGGGGTTCGTCAACCCCTCCGTCTTGAGATACGTCGTAGAGTTATGAGAAGGCGGATTCTCTGAGTGCGTAACACACAGGTGCAGAGTTGGAGGACACTGGCGAGCAGGCAGTGAGAGGTCAGAGGTCAGCGCGAGAGGTCAGAGGTCAGTGCGTGCGGGTCGGAGGTTCTGATCCGGCCCGGCGTCCGCTCCGGTGCTGCCTCTCCGCTCCGCCGGGGCCCGGGGCCGGAGGGAACCCGAGACGCGGGCGGCGTCCAGAATGAAAGCCTAGCTCCTGAGTGCTGACCTTTACCGAGGACGGCAGGTTTCCCCTTCTCCTCGCGCCCGCAAAAGGCCAACAGACCCACGTCACCGCGCTCGTAAAGGACGCAGGAAATGTCCCCCCGCCCGTCCGCCTGCTCCCTGTCACACTCAGACTCCAGGGCCGCGGTACACGCGCTGGCTTCCCATCCAAAACTCCACTATTCTGCCCGAGATTTTCTGGAACGGTCGCGTCCTCCAGTGCCGGTTCACTCCTGCATCGACTCACAGAAAGGCCTTTTTCGCCACGCATGCACTCGCGTGCTGCCGACGTAGCCCACGACCTCGTCAAACGCGTCAGATCAAACAAATGATTGTGCTAATTAGCTAATGAGGGGATGAGTTAGCACAATGTCCGGAAGCGGATCGGCCTTTTCCGCGTGCATTCCCTGGTTTCGGTGGCCGAGATTCCCATGTTCCCGCGCTCTCTTGGCTGGGAGCAGTGCGAACAGCCGGTCTGCACATTCCTCAGAGTAGGACATACCTGCCTTCAGTCTGGATTTTGGAATAGGGCTCCGACAGATGCAGAAGGATATAGCTTGCTGCCTTGAACCTGCTGTATCATTGTGGCAGCTTTGCCTGGACTTGTTTTTCTGGAGAGCGTTGTCCGCTAGCCGTCATCCGCTAGCCGTTGTCCGCTAGTCGTCATAGGCTAGCCTGTGTACGCTACCCGTTGTGTGCAAGCCGTCATCCACTAGGCTGCTGAGAGGAAGTCGTTTTGGGCGCTGGTGTCTGGAGGGAATGGATGTAACAAGGGCATGTAGCGTAGTGGTTAAGGTACAAGGCTGGGACCCGCAAGGTCGGTGGTTCTAATCCCGGTGTAGCCACAATAAGATCCGCACGGCCATTGGGCCCTTGAGCAAGGCCCTTAACCCTGCATTGCTCCAGGGGAGGATTGCCCCCTGCTTAGTCTAATCAACTGTACGTCGCTCTGGATAAGAGTGTCTGCCAAATGCTTTTAATTTAGTGTAATGTAATGTAAATGTTGAGTCAGGGTTACCCGTCTCAGTTGTGTGTGGAAGTTCGGTTTCCTCCCTGCGTTTAGCGGTTTTAGCGGTGTCTGTTCAGGAAGGTGTGCTTGCGTTAATTTTACGCCCAGGTTCTGAGGCTCCCCACATCCATCCCGACGCCTTTCGATGGTGACGCTTCTTTCCTACACCGCTGCCAGCTATCTTTTATTAGCTTGAACGTGGCTTTTTTTTTTTTCAAACAAAGAATTATCGCCTAATGGGCTTCACAGTAAATAAGATAACAATTATTAAGGGGCGAATGAAGTCACAACAGCACAGTGAGAACTAAAGAGCAGCTGTGTATCTCGCGGCACGCTGTGATTTCATTGCCTTAGACTTGGTGTAAAATGCATTCGCGTGGTGTTAATGACATAAAGCATTAGCTTAGTGTAAATTACATAAAGCATTAACGTGGTGTAAATGACACGCACGGTAAAAATGCTCAGTGTTAAATCAGCTTTCACACCTGGGCTGCTCAAACCTGTTCCTGGAGATCTACCGGACAACCCTAACATAGCGCACCTCATTCAGACAGCTAGAGACCTTGTTAAGCCCTTAATTAGTTGAACCAAGTGTGCTAAATTAGGGTTGAAATGAAAACCTACAGGTACATCTCCAGGAACAGGGTCGGGCCCCCCTGTCTTACAGATGACCTGTATTGGACTCATATGTACTGTGTACTAGAGTTGAATTAACACTAGACATTGTACTGTTTAGACTTCAGGAAGCCTTGCTGCTATCGAGGCGCAGGTTGGATTTGGCAGTTACCTGAGCCCTGTGTCACTGGTGAAAGTTGTCGGAGGTTTCCCTTACTTAGCAGTGAGGAGGGAAGACCTTTGACACCCGCTCCCCCCCCCGGCAGTATCTGTCCGTTCCCCTGTCCTTTGAAAAGCCTCAGCTGTCGTCTTTGTTAGTTTGTTTGTTTTAGCCGAACTGCTGTAATCCGAGTCTCGGCGGGAACGTTCCGCAAACCGGTCGGCGTGTTCACCGCGGCGATCGCCACCCCCGCCCAGAGCCGGCCGGTCGCCATGGCGATGTCACAGGAAGTGGACGAGTCTCTCTGGGTCATCACTGTAGAGTTACAGAGAACCGAGTCTATTGGCAGCATTAGCCCTTTTTTTTTTTTTTTTGACCGGTAAGAAGGAGAATCGTGGCGCTCCCTTTCAGTCGCACTCGTTCCCAGAGCCGGGAGCGATTCGTTTGGGCGATTCTACACCAATGGCAATGCCTCTCTGGGAAAACGGCAGTAAAAGGAAACCCCCATCGGCCAATCAGTGCCAACAGGAGAGCAGGTCTTCCCGTACCGCGCGCGGGTGGTGTGAGAGTGCGTCTTAATGCCTGTGATGCAGATCCCCTGACCTGGCTGTACATATGCTGGCCTTCTGGAATTAAGTTATTTTTGGGGGGGGGGGGTACAGCCTGTAGCCTAGTGGCTAAGTTGCTTGACTGCTGCCCTGAAGGTTGGTGGTTCAAATCCCCAGTGTAATCACAATAAGATCCACCCAGCTGTTGGGCCCTTGAGCTAGGCCCTTCACCCCACATTGCTCCAGGGGGGGTTGGCCCCAAATCGCTTTGGATTAAAGCGTCAGATAAATAACTGTAGTGTAATGTGGCGCACATTGGCTGTGAACCTCGTGCTGCCTGCTGTAGTTGTTGTTGTGAATGAACAGAATGTGAATGTCTGGGAGTATTAACGGCGGGTTTGTTGTTTTCTCCTCCAGAGTTTCGCCGAGAACACGATGAACGAGCTCCTGGGCTGGTACGGGTACGACAAGGTGGAGCTGCGCGACTCTCACGACCTGGAGATCCCCAACTACCCCGACGGGGAGGCGCGCCAGCACATCTCCGTCCTGAAAGGTGAGCGCAGGGGTGCCTTCAGCACACAGCTGAGAGATCAGCACAACCAACACACACCTGAGAGATCAGCACAACCAACACACACCTGAGAGATCAGCACAACCAACACACGCCTGAGAGATCAGCACAACCAACACACACCTGAGAGATCAGCACAACCAACACACGCCTGAGAGATCAGCACAACCAACACACGCCTGAGAGATCAGCACAACCAACACACGCCTGAGAGATCAGCACAACCAACACACGCCTGAGAGATCAGCACAACCAACACACACCTGAGAGATCAGCACAACCAACACACACCTGAGAGATCAGCTCAGGTGACCAGCACACGCCTGAGAGATCAGCACAACCAACACACGCCTGAGAGATCAGCACAACCAACACACACCTGAGAGATCAGCTCAGGTGACCAGCACACGCCTGAGAGATCAGCACAACCAACACACGCCTGAGAGATCAGCACAACCAACACACACCTGAGAGATCAGCTCAGGTGACCAGCACACGCCTGAGAGATCAGCACAGGTAACCAGGACACACCTGAGAGATCAGCTCAGGTAAACAGCACACAGCTGAGAGATCAGCACAGGTAACCAGGACACACCTGAAAGATCAGCACAGGTAACCAGCACACACCGGAGAGATCAGCATCAGCACAGGTTACCAGCACACACCTGAGAGATCAGCACAGGTAACCAGGACACACCTGAGAGATCAGCCCAACCAGAACACACCTGAGAGACCAGCATAGGTAACCAGCTACCAGCTCAGATGAGCTACCAGCACTAGCTGGTTGACCAGCTCATACTCAGCAAGGCCAGCTCCAGTTCCACAGCAGGAATGTAACCCCCCGTAGCCTGAGCAGGTAGCTCTCCAGTGCAGGTACCCATACATGCGCCTGGGAGAAGGCCGACTCAGCTCAAACTCAGGTACACCTGCACAGGGAGCAGAGGCGGACCGGACTGGTACAGCCATGGCTACCTGTGGCCCATTCTAGCTGCACTTTCCTGGACTGTCACGTAAAACTAATATGAATTTCCACAGCATTTCCTCAGAAAATTGGCAATGAATTCACTTCAGACTTGTCGCCGTGGGATACTGGATCAAGGCCCCCGCTCCACTGTGGCACACTTCTCGCTGTTGGGATTTCGTCAGACCAACAATGTTTCATTGTCCGGTATCTGGTGCCCCCGTCACTTTGTTTTTGTATTTCCATGGAAACGGGCTGACGGGGACACAATGGGGGTTGTAATTCCCACTCCCCCGAACCACCACCCCCACCCCCACCCATCCCCCCCCCCCCCGTCCCCCTTCTCCCCATCTTGAGCTGTAGAAGAGAAGATTAGGATTTAAAGACAGACAGGACCCCCCCGGCCCCCCCCCCCCTCGCAGGCCCGCGTCCGTCATGTAATTACGCTCCTACTCGGAGCGAGGCACGCGCGAAGATTAGGATATTTATTATACTCCGCGGAAGGCCTCTGCAAATCGCCAGATTAGGGAAGAAACAATAAAACCTAATTAAGTAACTCATTTATCACAAATCCCTAGTAAGTAGTACGGAGTGAGAATTTTTTATTTTTTTTTCCTGTAAATCCTTGAAAATGTGCAAACAGTTTTATTAATTATAGCTCGTTCGCGGCGCTACGAGACGGGAGGTGAGATTGGGTATTATGTTGGGTCCGTGTGGCGGTGTTGGACGGGTTGGGTTCGGGCCTGCTGTGGAGCGGCCGGAGGGTGGGCCCGGGGGAAATTTATCCAGCTTTTTTTTTTTCTGTTTCATGACATTTCAAAAATTCAAGTGTTAGATTCCAGACTGTTAGGTCTGAGGTGCTGTTGCTTGCCGCCGTTTCCATGGTGAAGCAGTTCCCAAATTGTGGTTAGGTTGTGAGAGAGAGAGAGAGACAGGGAGAGAGAAAGGGAGAGGGAGAGAGTGAGAGAGAGAGTGAGAGAGGGGAAAGAGACAGAGAGAGCGAGAGAGGAAGAGAGAGAGAGAGAGAGGGGGAAGAGACAGAGAGAGCGAGAGGGGGGGAGACAGAGAGAGAGAGAGCGGAAGAGAGAAAGAGAGTGAGAAAGGGGAAAGAGACAGAGAGAGAGACATCATTGGCCACGTGTGAAAAACACACTGGTCACATTGTGTGCTTGGTCATTTTAGCATATCATATTTCTATGAAAAATGTTCCATATTTCAACACATTCGGCTGTGTTTTAAAACAGGGTGTGGCACCAAAATTGAAATGATTCTGGCATGAACACTGCTGTGTTCTGAAAGTTTATACAACAGAATGTCTCCCTAAGAAAGTCATAACTACTTCAGTAAAGCATTTATAAATCCTTGTTCATGATATGCTATACATTATAACACATGCTATCACCACACTATTATTGACATTGTTGGCTGGATCCAGTGTCTACGAAAACAATATGGCTTGTGTTTACATATGACATTACACAGCTGTAAACAGTATCCTACATGTTATAACAGAATACAGGTTAACAGATGCCTTATACAAGAGTTATATAATGGATAAGCATGGCTTATGTATATTTTATAGCTCCTTTGTGAACCAGGGAGGTGTCTGTCACACTGTGTGTCTTAATGCACTCCTACGGTCTGGGCACTTTGCCTCCTTTCAAAACCCCCGTCTTTATCTGCCGACCTTTAACCCTGTACGGTGTGAGGTCACAAATACGCCATGAGAATGCTCTTTACGGAACATTCCATCGCTGATGTCACAATCAGTGCTGGTTATCGAACGCAGGGGAGTTCCAGAACACTGACGAACACACTCCCAGGAAGCCTGTTCCCCAAAGGGTTAAGTGCGGATGTTTTTTTTTAACGCGGAAAGGGTTAATGGCGGTATCGGGCAATCGCGTTCCCCGGCAGTGGGGGGGGGGATTTCAGAATTAACTGCTCCAACTGATCTAACCAGATGAGTCTCTATCGCAGTCCCGGCGGACTCTTTATCTCCGCGGCGTAGCCAGCCGACCTTTGACCCCTCCCCCACTCCCCCGGCGTCCTGGCCCCCCGCGGACCGTCTGCCTCCGGATTGGCGTGTCGCCGCGGCGACAGGGTCATCATGGCGGCGAGCGCGAGGAGTAATTTAAAGGGAGGGAAATCGATAGCGGCATTAACCGCGCTGTCTGCGGCCCGCGCACACGCGCACCGGGGCATGCTGGGAAGGCAGACGCATACATCACCGTTAGTGTCGGCGCTAACAGCCCCGCGCAACGATTATTCAGCTGTTCGCTTCTCGGGGACTGTTTTTCTATTTCCCCAGAGAATCATCTATTTTTTTTTTTTTTTTTTGCATTTTTTTTTTTTTTACTTTTCCAAGCGAAAGTGTTTTTTTTTTTTTTTTTTTTTTTTTTTTTGTTTCACTGTATTTTATCCTAAATACAATTTTCTCGAACCGAATGGGTGTTTTTTTTTTTTTTTATTCACAGTACGTGCAAATGGCTCTGTTTGTGTATCTGTCCGCTGTTTAGGTGCTGTTACGCTCTACAGAGTGAAGAGAGAATAATGAACAGTGTATGTGTGGCTCCACCCTAAATTGTTGCCCAATTTGTGTGCAGGGAATATTCAGAATGTATTTCTGTTCTCCCAGATGGGGATAATTGTCCATAAATACTTGTTCATGGGTTTGTGTTCAGCTGAGTTCAGCTGGTTAATGAAACATGGTTAACGACTGCAGGATTTTCGGAACGGTGGAGTGGTGCCAGTTCAGCGGGAGTGTGTTTGAGCTATCGGTCCTAACGAATGGCCATGGTCCTATCCCACGAGAGAGGGGTCCTCTCTCTCTCTCTCTCTCTCTCTCTCACTCTCTTTCTCTCTCACTCTCCCTCACTCTCTCACTCACTCCCTCTCACTCTCTCTCTCTTTCCCTCTCTCTCCCGCTCTCTCTCTCTCTGCCTCCGCTCTCCCATTCTCTCTTTGGCTCTCTCCCACTCTCTTTCTCCTCTTTTTTTCCTCTTTCACTCTCACTCTCACTCCCCATCTCCAATTCTATCTCTCTCTCCCCCTCTTATGCTCTCTCTCCCTCTCCCTCTCTCTCCCTCTCTGTCACTCCCCCTCTCCCTCTCTGTCACCCTCTCCCTCTCTCCCTCATCTCTCTCTCTCTCTCTCTCTCTCCCTCTCTCTCTGTCACCCTCTCCCTCTCTCCCTCATCTCTCTCTCTCTCTCTCTCTCTCCCTCATCTCTCTCTCTCTCTCTCTCTCTCTCTCTCTCTCTCTCTCTCTCTCCCTCATCACTCATGGCAGAGTATAGTGAAGACTGATTCCATCACAGCGAGTGTGACTGTAAATCTCTCCTCTCAGAAATGCCGTCAGGCAGCTGCGTGTTCGGCTGCTTAGCCCTGATTGCCGAGATATTGTCCTGATGTTTCTGCGCAGGGTGCATATTTATTGATTCCTGCTACGCTGCAGGGTCTCGTTGCCGGTCGTTGGTTCACGGGTCTGTGGAGGTAACGGGCGGTGAGGGTATTTTCAGAGCCTTTATGTACGTCACATGACATCCAGACTCCATCACGCGAGGGGGTAACTGTAATATCGGGGTGCTTAAAATGCACAGACCTAGAAAAGTGCAGCCCCCGAGGGGGGGGGGGGGTGAATTCTAATTCTGGTGAATTCTGACTTCCCCTTACTCATCGGTCTACTGCAATTACACATGCATCACTCCCATCTTTTATGATATGAAAGTATTTTTCATCTTGCTGTATTATTGGGGGAATACTTTGCCTGTTCAGTAATATTGAGAGGTGGGGGGCGGGCGGGGGTTATAGCCCCCCTATTCCCCCGTAAATTACCCCCCTGTCACTGCCGCCTTTTAAAAATATTACCTTATATTCACCGCGGCCTCCCTCACATTGGTTTGCCTGCAGGGCGGTGTTTTGGTAGCCAATGGGAGTGCAGGCTGATTGGCTCTGTGTGGTTCGCTGGGTCCTGTGGAGAGGAGGATTGTGGGTGGTTTCTATTTCCAGATCCAGCTCTGCATTTCTCTCCGTGGCATTCGGGACACGGTGGTCACGGGGATTCCCGCAGAAGGAACCATGTTTTCCCGGGGCTTGCGCGCCAAGGGGGACCGAGATCGATGACGCACGCAGCGGCACTCGCAGTGCGGTGTCACCTCCACACGTAACAATTAAGTCTTTGAGTGTTTGCGTGGTGCCTGCGTGCCTGTGCCCTTTCTCTCTGCAACAATAAGCCTCTGTTGTGTTCGGGCTGAGCATGTTCCTGTCTCTCTGTGAGGTCCCTGCGGAGCAGAACTGCCAGGGAAACCGTCCTGTTTTATGAACGTGTCGGAAGTTTCCGCTGTGTTCTGGGACGAACAGCTCGGTCTGGCCCAGCTCGGGCAGCTACCAGAACCGGTCACAGACCTGGTTTGATTGACACACAAATTCATTACAAACTAACGGTACTGTTTTTTTTGCAGTGAATTACTCGGACCGCAAACCGTTCATTTTCAAATCAGACATTCCGGTCTAACCCCCGGGCATCTGCCAAACCTAGCCTGGGGTAGCAGGGCTAATTTAGGACTGTGAACTCTGTCTATAATGAGCTGAAAGCCACGAACTGTTCGAATGTAACAGTCAATAAACGAACCTGTCCGCTCTCCTTTAAAAAAAAAAAAAACACTTCTCCTTCTAGTTTGTGGTTGCCTGTAGCGTAGTGGTTAAGGTAAATGACTGGGACCCGCAAGGTCGGCGGTTCTAATCCCCGGTGTAGCCACAATATGATCCGCACAGCCGTTGGGCCCTCGAGCAAGGCCCTTAACCCTGCATTGCTCCAGGGGATTGTCTCCTGCTGAGTCTAATCAACTGTAAGTCGCTTTGGATAAAAGCATCAGCCAACGGCATGTAATGTGATTTTGTTTTTCTCAGTCTTGTCTTCTTTCCTCTTTTTTTTTTTTCCAGAAAATTCTTTGCCAAAACCCAAGAGTCTGGAGGAGAGCTCCGGCTCCCCGAATTTCGCCAACAGCTCCCACGCCCCGCCCAACCCCAGGAACGGCGTGTCCGAGCCGACCGCCGCTCCCTCCTCCTCCTCTTCCTCCTCCTCCTCTTCCTCCTCCTCCTCCTCCTCGTCCAGTGCCAAGGAGCACGGGAACGTCCCCATCATCGTTCCACTGATCCCGCCCCCCTCATCAAACCGCCCGCAGGTGAGTTCACCTGAGCGCCTGTCACTCACAACCACACCCCCCCCCCGTCAAACCTCCTGTCAATCACAACCACGCCCCCCCTCATCAAACCGCCTGTCAATCACAACCACGCCCCCGCCCTCATCAAACCGCCTGTCACTCACAACCCCGCCCCCGCCCTCATCAAACATCCTGTCACTCACAACCACACCCCCCCTCATCAAACCGTCTGTCAATCGCAACCACGCCCCCCCATCAAACCGCCTGTCAATCACAACCACGCCCCCCCTCATCAAACCGCCTGTCACTCACAACCACGCCCCCCCTCATCAAACCTCCTGTCACTCACAACCACGCCCCCCCTCATCAAACCGCCTGTCAATCACAACCACGCCCCCCCATCAAACCGCCTGTCAATCACAACCACGCCCCCCCTCATCAAACCTCCTGTCACTCACAACCACGCCCCCCCCCTCATCAAACCGCCTGTCACTCACAACCACACCCCCCCTCATCAAACCTCCTGTCACTCACAACCACGCCCCCCCTCATCAAACCTCCTGTCACTCACAACCACGCCCCCCCCCTCATCAAACCGCCTGTCACTCACAACCACGCCCCCCCTCATCAAACCGCCTGTCAATCACAACCACGCCCCCCCTCATCAAACCGCCTGTCAATCACAACCACGCCCCCCCTCATCAAACCGCCTGTCACTCACAACCACGCCCCCCCCCTCATCAAACCGCCTGTCACTCACAACCACGCCCCCCTCATCAAACCGCCTGTCAATCACAACCACGCCCCCCCTCATCAAACCGCCTGTCAATCACAACCACACCCCCCCTCATCAAACCTCCCACAGGTGAGTTCACCTGAGTGCTCGTCACTCCAACCCTAACAACCCTAACATTCAACAGCGAGAGCAGGGCTGCCCAACCCTGTTTCTGGAGATCTACCACCCTGTAGGTTTTCACTCTAACCCTAAAAAAGCACACCTCATTCAACAGCTAGAGCAGGGCTGCCCCAACCCTGTTCCTGGAGATCTACCGTCCTGTAGGTTTTCAGTTCTGCTCTAATATGCCACACCTGACACTACTAATGTTGAATGAGTTGTGCTTTGTTCGGGTTGCGGTGAAAACCTACTGGACTGTATACCTTCAGGAACAGGGTGGGGAACCCACACACACACACACACACACACACACATAAATGATATATGTATCTTTACACCCAGCATCTCTGACCCTGACACACGTCAGCATTCCACACACACCTGGCCACCTTTTCTTTTACGGTTGATAGTAGGAAATGAAATCCAAGCCTGAGCAGAAAGGCGAGGAGGGCTTCCTGTAATTGGAAACTTTGATTGAATCGTCTGAGAAGGCCTTGTGAAGCAGCGTGGCTCAGATCATGAGGGCGATATCTCTCAGAGATCAGTGGAGATAAAAAAAAAAGCTTTTAAAAAAAGATGATGTGTGCCAGACAAAGATGCCTGTGTGTGAGAACCGCAGCTTCGGTTACGTGTGCCGTGTCGTATCGCATGTTTGCGTGTGTGTGTGTGTGTGAGTGTGTTATCAGCGCTGGTGTGAGTGTGTTGTGGGAGTGTGTGTGTTTGTGTGTGTGTGTGTGTTATCAGTGCTGGTGTGAGTGTGTGTGAGTGTTGTCAGAGTTGGTGTGAGTGTGTGTGAGTGTTATCAGCGTTGGTGTGAGTGTGTGTGTGTGTGTTATCAGTGCTGGTCTGAGTGTGTGAGTGTCTTATCATTTCATATGGCATGTTTGCATGTGTGATCCCTGAAGGAGAGTGTGTTGGCCCCGGAGAGGTGACTCAGGTCATCAGCATGCGCTGAAACGGCGGACATTTTGGGCTTAAATTTTGGGCGACACCCTTCCCTGATACATGGACATCTACTGTGGCCTACCTGATCAGAGTTTATGTGTGTGTGTGTGTGTGCTTGTGCATGTGTGTGTATATGTGTGTGTGTGTGTGTGTGTTATCAGCGCTGGTGTGTGTGTGTTGCGGGAGTGTGTGGGGGTGTGTGTGTGTGTGTTGCAGGAGTGTGTGAGTGTGTGTGTGTGTGTGTGTTGCGGGAGTGTGTGGGGGTGTGTTGCGGGAGTATGTGGGGGTGTGTGTGTGTGTGTGTGTGTGTGTTGCAGGAGTGTGTGAGTGTGTGTGTGTGTGTGTGTTGCGGGAGTGTGTAGGGGTGTGTGTGTGTGTGTGTGTTGCAGGAGTGTGTGAGTGTGTGTGTGTGTGTTGCGGGAGTGTGTGGGTGTGTGTGTTGCAGGAGTGTGTGAGTGTGTGTGTGTGTTGCGGGAGGGTGTGGGGGTGTGTGTGTGTGTTGCACGAGTGTGTGTGTGTGTGTGTGTGTGTGTGTGTGTGTGTGTGTGTGTGTGTTGCAGGAGTGTGGCTCTGTTGGTTCCACTCACTGGCTGGCAGGCTGGGTGGCGGGTGTGGGGGAAACAGATGGTGGTCCGCTCTAAACAGTCCAGAGAACTGGCCCCTTCCCCTTCTCTCCGTCTCTCTCTCTCTCTCCCTCTCTCCATCTCTCTCAATTATTCATCCTCTCCTTCAGAGGCCAGCAGTGGACGCTGGTCTGGTCAGATTTGGATTCAAAATTCCCCCCAGGCAGAATGCCCTGCCAGTGCACAGAGGGATTTCAGAACTGCGGGTGTAGGACTGAGGGTCCAGGGAGTGTGTGTGTGTGTGTGTGTGTGTGTGTGTGTGTGTGTGTGTGTGTTTGTGAGATAGACAGTGTGTGTGTGTGTGTGTGTGTGTGTGTTTGTGAGATAGACAGTGTGTGTGTGTGTGTGTGTGTGTGTGTGTGTTTGTGAGATAGACAGTGTGTGTGTGTGTGTGTGTGTGAGAGAGAGAGAGAGAGAGAGAGAGAGAGAGAGTGTGTGTATGTGTGGGGGAGTGTGTGTGTGTGTTAGGTTTCACTCTAACCCTGACAACCCTAACGTTCAACAGCTAGAGCAGGGCTGCCCAACCCTGTTCCTGGAGATCTACTGTCCTGTAGGTTTTCACTCCAACCCTCACAAAGCACACCTCATTCAATAGCTAGAGATCTTGTTCAGCTGCTAATTAGTAGAAACAGGTGTGTGAAATTAGGGTTGAAATGAGAACCAGTGGATCTCCAGCAGATCTAAACAACTGGTCCCCAACCCTGTTCCTGGAGACCTACTGTTCTGCATCTTTCCCGCCGGCTCCTACTAATTTTCAGCTCATTGAGATCTCTAGCTGTTGAACGAGGTGTACTTTGTTGGGGTTGGAGTGAAAACCAACAGGACAATGCATCTCCAGGAACAGGGCTGGGACAGTCTGATCTCAATCTGAAAAAGGGTCATGTACAGTGCATCCGGAAAGTATTCACAGCGCTTCACTTTTCCCACATTTTGTCATGTTACAGCCTTATTCCAAAATGGAATAAATTCATTTTTTTCCTCAAAATTCTACACACAACACCCCATAATGACAACATGAAATACGTTTTTTTGAAAGCAAATTTATTCAAAATAAAAAACGAAGAAATCACATGTACATAAGTATTCACAGCCTTTGCTGTGAAGCCCAAAATTGAGCTCAGGTGCATCCTGTTTCCACTGATCAACCTTGAGATGTTTCTACAGCTTAATTGGAGTCCACCTGTGGTAAATTCAGTTGATTGGACATGATTTGGAAAGGCACACACCTGTCTATATAAGGTCCCACAGTTCACAGTCCAAGTTGGAGCACAAACCAAGCATGAAGTCAAAGGAATTGTCTGTAGACCTCCGAGACAGGATTGTCTTGAGGCACAAATCTGGGGAAGCGTACAGAAACATTTCTGCTGCTTTGAAGGTCCCAATGAGCACAGTGGCCTCCATCATCCGTAAATGGAAGAAGTTCGGAAACCACCAGGACTCTTCCTAGAGCTGGCCGCCCGTCTAAACTGAGAAATAGGGGGAGAAGGGCCTTAGTCAGGGAGGTGACCAAGAACCTGATGGTCACTCTGTTAGAGCTCCAGCGTTCCTCTGTGGAGAGAGGAGAACCTTCCAGAAGGACAACCATCTCTGCCATCAACCATCAATCCACCAATCAGACCTGTATGGTAGAGTGGCCAGACGGAAGCCACTCCTTAGTAAAAGGCACATGGCAGCCCGTCTGGAGCTTGCCAAAAGGCACCTGAAGGACTCTCAGACCATGAGAAACAAAATTCTCTGGTCTGATGCGACAAAGATTGAACTCTTTGGCGTGAATGCCAGGCGTCATGTTTGGAGGAAACCAGGCACCGCTCATTACCTGGCCAATACCATCCCAACAGGGAAGCATGGTGGTGGCAGCACCATGCTGTGGGGATGTTTTTCAGCGGCAGGAACTGGGAGACTAGTCAGGATTGAGGGAAAGATGAATGCAGCAATGTACAGAGACATCCTGGATGAAAACCTGCTCCAGAGTGCTCTTGACCTCAGACTGGGGCGACGGTTCATCTTTCAGCAGGACAACGACCCTAAGCACACAGCCAAGATATTAAAGAAGTGGCTTCAGGACAACTCTGTGAATGTCCTTGAGTGGCCCAGCCAGAGCCCAGACTTGAATCCGGTTGAACATCTCTGGAGAGATCTGAAAATGGCTGTGCACCGACGCTCCCCATCCAACCTGATGGAGCTTGAGAGGTGCTGCAAAGAGGAATGGGTGAAACTGCCCAAAGATAGGTGTGCCAAGCTAGTGGCATCATATTCAAAAAGACTTGAGGCTGTAATTGCTGCCAAAGGTGCATCAACAAAGTATTGAGCAAAGGCTGTGAATACTTATGTACATGTGATTTCTTAGTTTTTTATTTGTAATACATTTGCAAAAATTTCAAAAAAGATTATTTCATGTTGTCATTATGGGGTGTTCTCTGTAGAATTTTGAGGAAAAAAATGAATTTATTCCATTTTGGAATAAGGCTGTAACATAACAAAATGTGGGAAAAGTGAAGCGCTGTGAATACTTTCCAGATGCACTGTAGGTGCATTTTTCTGTGTTAGCCCAGCACTAAAACACCCGATTCAATTCACCAAGATCCTGATTGAAGACCGTGGCTGTGTTAGAAACTGCATACTGGCATACTACTCATACTAAATACTAAATTCAGGTTGATTTTCATTGCAACGTCGTATGAGTGGTCCGCTAGCTGTGTGATTTTTGATGCAGCCCATGACTTAGCTAATTAGCTGAGTCAGCTGCTGTAACGGCAGGCTAAAACAGAAGCCTGCGCCCTTTGAGAATGAGACTGGACACCCCCGCTGTACAGCCTCTGCAGCGCTGACAGCTTGTGAAAGTTCTCCCTCCTCCGACACTAAAAGGCCCCGCAAACGGACGATAACCGCGGAGAGAGAGAGAGAGAGCCGTGAAATATTCATGCTGCCTCCGCTGAACTATCTCCGAGCCCAAGGGAGTTTTTCCGCTTAATTGCAAATTAGTCCTCTCTTTAAACCTGAATTCGCTTTAGACACATTAAGCTTAACAAGTAAAAAAGAAAAGCCGGTAAAAAAAAAGGGAAAACGTGGAGAGCAAACTGTGTCCTGGTCCAGTGATCACAGATCGGG